>NW_023623603.1:0-4295 GCF_014905685.2 Nematolebias whitei | reverse complement strand
GGTGTATGTGTGCTTTTTAAGGCCATCAGAGGATTGACTCTCACGTCACATTTTGGACTGAGAACATATATGGTTTGAGAGGGGGGGGTGAAGTACTCAATTTACCTAAAAAGAGAAAAGCTGTCTCTTAACAGAGGAGGAGGCCTCAGATTTCCACTTTCAAAAACATATAATGCAACTTTAAAACAGATTCCCAGCCAGTTTTCACACTTGATGAGAACAGAGGGCCCTCGTCTGTGAATTATATGAACAAAGACCTACTGTTACAGGTGTTTAGGTGTGAACTGCCAATGTACATATGTGTGTGTGTCTTATGTGTGTGTCTTATCTCACTCAGCCTTATAACCTGAATCCCTTACTCACTGCTCTTTGAATTGAGAAAACTCCTCGGATGAGGAGCGAAACGTCTTCTGTTACAAATAAAGTCCAGTTGTTTTTGTATTCAACGCTTTTTGAATTCATCATGTCCTGGATGACTGAGAATCTTCACCAGCATAACTTAAATGTGCCCTATATCAGAAGAACATCGCAACATGACTAGCTGTTGCTACGCATTGGCACAGGTTTGTTGAAGGGTGTTGTGGCTTTCCTCCACAATCGTGTTCAAGACAGCTGTAACGGTCACCTTAGTTCAAAAGATTTATTTGACAAACAGGAGTTACAGATATTCAGAGACAAACATTTACATTTGTTAAATATATGCATATATTTGGAGCATTAAAGAACAAACCCTCTCTGTCTGTGCTTCCCCGGAAATGCTCGCTGGGCGTGTGTTATTCCTGGCTTTTATCAAAGTTTGAGAAGGCTAGCTTTTCTGATTGGTTTAGACCCTAGGTTGCTATGGTTACGGGTCTAGCCCGCCCCCTCAAGGCCCCTTTCTTACTGCATTCCAAAGATAAGTTTTATGATACCCTGGTCTCTTTAAAATCAGGTTCTTTGTTCATGTTAATGTGTGTCTGCTTTATTGGTAATTAGTGTGTCATGATTGTTACACGAATAATTAATCACTATTAATTATTACCTACCTTATGTGTATGTGTTAATCAATAAGTCTGTTGAAGGCTCCCAGAACCTGGTGTTTCTCTGCTTTAAGGCAGATACATAATATGATGCTTTGTTTCCTTGTCTGAGTTTAGACTGTTAACACTCTGTTGGGGAGTATCTAATCATGAATTATTATTAAGAGAGACCCTGAGGGATTTTACTTAGTCCAACTATATTAAGTCTAAATTAAAGAAATGTGTTCTAGCTTTTATTTATGTTAATCAGTGTGTGTGAGCGGCCAGGGCACCATGTGCTCAGAGAACAAAGGACTCTTCCCTCCTGCGTTAGTCAGTAGTCAGTATCTTACCTGCCTCCTGGCTTATTTGATTGCTTGTAATATATCGAATGTGAACTTGTAAAATTATCATTAGCTAATATGAGATTATATGTAAAGGTAAAATAGTTAGAATTAGTAAACATTTTCTATAAATATAGTTAAACCCTTGAAGAAAGACACGCACACACTTTGTATAAAATGACATTTGAATGCTTGATAGGAAATATAAAAAGGTATAAAAATATGAAATGCAACAATCCCTCTTTTGATCTCCCCATATTCCTGGGAGATCACACCCTTTTGGATGTTTACAGATGGAATTGAGTAACACTGCCACCCCACCCAAACTTACTGCAACCCCCCCAGGGGTCCTGGACCAGACCCATGGTTAAAACCCTTCAAAACCTGTAAAAAAAATACCAAACGCATAAACCTTTATAAAAATACAAAAAACACTACAACACTCCTAGTAAAAGATAAATACCCAACACACTAAAATAAGTAAAACTCTACCCTAATACCAAAATTGACCTCCTTTTAAACCACCTTTAAAATACCTTGTGGGATTTTAGAATGATTAAATGCCCAATTGAATGGAGTAAAATTTTGAATAGTTAAGAGTTTCCAATTGAATCCACGACCCTTCTCTGTGTAGTGGACTAGGCCTGATGTCAAAACTGACCATATGGGACTGAAACTGTCATTTCATTGAGTTGCATCCAGAAATACAGGTTGACCCATCCTGAGACTTTCTCTCTTGAATTAATCAAGTGGAAAAAGACAATTCTCTATGATCATTACTATTTTACAAATGTTTTGATAATCAAATTGTGTTAGTTCAAACAATGTTTACATGTTGAAGTGAACTACTCATTTTCATTTACTAAAAACAGTAATAATGATTTTTAATCCTCATTCAAAGAAGAAATCAGGTTAATATGCATTTCTTGATTTTCTGTCTTCAATGAGCAAATTTGTAAGTGTGTTAAAGTTCAAGCTTCGGTCAACTAAGAAGTTTACTGAAAAGAAATGTCATGTTTAACTTTTACAGCGAGATACTTGGTGAGTGGCTCCACGAAGTCTGGTTTTTTCCATGATATCTTTCTGTCTGTTCTTAAACAATCTGAATCTTTTCCTTGACTTTTAATAACACCTTACATCACAAACCACACCTCTGCTTTGGTCCATCGACCAATCAAAAAGCTCTCAAATGAACCGGAAGTAGAGCCCATTTAAATGTGGCACTTCCCAGTTCAACAGTAGAGTTCAGAATTTTTAGAGTTCAGAAGAAGAGAGTTCAGAGAGTTCAGCTCAGTCTTGAAGCTGCTGTAAGCTCAGTCTTGAAGATGGAGCAGCAGTTCAAGCAGAGAGTTTTTGGAGTTCAGAGTTTTTGGAATCCAGAATGCAGAGAGTTTGGGAGTTCCTGAATGCAAACGCAGGCATTCATGGATGCTGCTGAATTAGAATCAAGCTGAACCAGAGACGATTTTGGGAATTATAACTTCTATTTGGATAACCTCACACGACTCCCACGGTCTTTAGCTGTTCTTACGGAGATGCTGAATAGTGGCTTGAAGTGGGACTTCACGCCGGAACTGATCTATGTTCAGAAAGGTAAAAGTCGACCTTCACCCAAAGTGTACTGTTGGGACAAGCTGATTTCCAAAAGAGCGTACTGTTCTGGATAAAACAAACAAATTCCCTCACAAATCTCTCTCAGATAAACTTCATCTTTTCATCTTTAAACTCTCCTTTCTGCTAGAAAATTAATCCAGATATTTTCAGAAATGTCTGTGGTGTAACAACGGAAAATCATGGCCGTATGGTTTTCCTGGTTGTAAAGCTGATTGATTATGTTGTTATTTTCATATTCTGCCAAATTAATGTAAATGTGTGATGTGTTAAACTTGATTCTGTTAATAAATGACCCACTCGCTTGGTGAGTCAAAGATAATTAACGTCTCACGTCCACATTTTTATTACATTCAACGCACGCATGTTACACAGTCCAGAAAAATGAAGAACCCGTTTAATGTATGAATATATCTCAGCATCTGTCATACTACATTCTGGTGGCCCGTCCGTACGTTGCTACTACATACTGGTGGCCCGTGACGTGTTCATAAATGGACTGTGTATTCGTGTAAATTGATATTTCATGTTGGCATGAAAAAATAGCAGATTGTTTGCTGTGCTGAAACGCAGCTGAGCTGCGCGCTTGGAGAAAACACTGCAAGTTTACGCTGGAGATGCTTTGAAGCTGAAATAGAGTCATTGAGTCTTTATGAAAGCTGAAATTGTACATCTGTTGTGTGTAACTGAAGCTGATGAGCTGTGGAAAACGTTTATCCTGTTTAAACGCTGGAGGTTCTGCTGCAGACCCGGTTTTGGTCCAATCGGTTCTGAGAAAGTTTGAACGAGTATTTTAAATAGATGGAGAAACGTTTTAAGGACTGAGAAGCCTCAGTGAAGCTTTGAGAAATTGATTCGTTACATTTTTAACAGAAAAAAGTGCATTTTGACAGTTTAAAAGACAGAAAAGTTGACGGACTTGTTCAGATAAATCTAACATGCTAGTTGGGAAAACGCTGCATGATTGGTTGAATTAGCTGTTGTGTAACGCTCTCATTGGCTGAGAGACGTGTCAGTAGTGACTAACTCTGACGTGTCAGGTCGTGTTGCTCTGTCATTGGTGGATTCAGTCACATGACCCGGAAATGAAAACTCGTTTTTCATAGGGAATAAAATCTGCTTTTTAAAGTTCAAAAACGCTTTAAAAGCTGTATTCTGATCAGCTGCTAGTTCTTCGAAGTCTAATTGCTCAAATTTTGCCACGTTTTAGTAAAAAATCCGTTCAGAAATGATGTTTTTGAACGACGCTAGCGATGCTAATTTTAAGCTAACAGCTAACGACCGGATGAGTGACGTGTCACGTCACTTCCTCCATGTCGGAAATGAGCTCGGTTGCAACCGG
>NW_023623602.1:0-4296 GCF_014905685.2 Nematolebias whitei | reverse complement strand
ACACCGAGACCCCTTGCATCCACCTAGTGGTGCAGCATATCATTACATCCCCCTTTCTAGATTGTTTAACATGTCCACTGCTTTTACTAACAACATCCAGTAACACATTTTATGAACATTACATGACAAACATTACCTGAACATACAAACCTCAGGAGTAAATAGAACTTACTCCGTAACACATTTTATGAACCTTAATGGAACTTAAACTTGTTCAATCAGTGTTCAATCAGTCTCTCTGGTGGCCTTCTTGTCCTAGTCGACCTTCTCAAGACTGGTGTTGAACTAGTGTTGTTTGGTAACGCATCATTACCATCCTTATCCCCACACTGTGGACCAGTAGTCTCTGCGGCCTGACGACCTGCATCGATCTCTTCCTGTGAGTCCTGTTCCTGAGTCTTGAGCAAGCTCCTCCGGTTTCTCCTGAGTACTTGTCCATCATCCATCTGTATTTCGTATGACCTGGGGCTCACTTCCTTGAGGACAGTGGCCTTTCGCTCCCACAGTCCATGATCCTCAACTCTCACCGTGTCATTCTCTTCTAGAGCCCTCAGCTTCCTGGCAGTTTTATCATAGTTCTCTTTTTGTTTCAGTTTGAGCTCAGTTTGCTTTCCCATCCACTGTTTCGTGTTAGTCTTTAGTGAAAGGTGTGGTAGCGTTGTACGCAGCTTGCGACCCATGAGAAGCTCGGCTGGAGAAAGCCCACATGCCAGTGGTGCGGTGCGGTAGCTCAGCAATGCAAGGTAAGGGTCAGATCCACTGTCACTTGACTTCTTTAACAGCCTCTTGATGATCTGGACACCCTTTTCAGCTTTCCCGTTCCCTTGTGGATGCAGTGGACTGGATGTTATATGTTGAAACCCATAATCTTGTGAAAACTGCCTGAATTCTCTGCAGTTGTACTGTGGACCATTGTCACTAATGACAACTACAGGAATCCCATGCCTGGAGAAAACGCTTTTCATGTGAGTAATTACACCAGCAGCTGAAGTGGTAAAAAGCTGGGCTATCTCTGGATAGTTAGAGTGATAATCTATCATCACAAGATAGTCTTTACCATTCAGGTGGCACAAGTCAGTTCCCACTTTTTGCCAGGGTCCTGTGGGTACATCTGTGACCAGCATGGGCTCTTTTGTCTGTTTATAGTGATGTTTAAGGCACGTGGGACATTTGGAAATCATGTTATCAATGTCATTATTGATTCCCGGCCAGTACACTGCCTCTCTGGCTCTTCTCCGACATTTTTCAATTCCGAGGTGTCCCTCATGAATGCGGCGCAGCATGTCTTGTCTCATTGACTGTGGGATCACCATTCTATTGTGTCGGAGCACCAGGCCTTTTACCACACTCAGGTCAGCTCTGACTGGATAATATTGTGGACAGCTGCCTTTCTTCCAGCCATTGTTTAGGTTGTCCATCACTCTCTTGAGAGTGGTGTCTGTTTGTGTTTCCTGTATTATCTTTTCCAGCATGACATCAGACACTGGCAGACTTGACATCACTGCGTCCACATGTACCGTCACATCGGTAGCACTGGATGAAACTTTGGCATCAGTGTCAGATAAGGAAGCCCTGGACAGTGTATCGGCCACAACTATGTATTTTCCTGGCGTGTAAACAAGGTCAAAATCATATCTTTGCAGCTTCATCATGAGCCGTTGGATTCGAGGAGACATCTCATTCAGGTTTTTTTTTATTATTGAAATCAACGGTTTGTGATCTGTTTCCATAGTAAAGGTGAGTAGTCCATATACGTAGCCGTGAAACTTTTCACACCCATAAACCAGTCCCAGAGTCTCTTTCTCTATTTGAGCATATCGTTGCTCCGTGTCCGTCATTGTTCTGGAAGCATAGGCCACAGGTTGCCAGGTGTCACCAACTGATTGCAATAATACGGCACCTAAGCCCTCCTTTGAGGCATCCGTTGAGATTTTTGTCTTTCTTGCAGGATCAAAGAAGGTCAGAACTGGCTCAGTAGATAACGTTTGCTTCAGCAAGTTCCACTCTTTGTTATGTTTCTCTGTCCACTCAAACTCGATTTCTTTTTTAAGCAATTCTCTCATGCATGTTGTTTTGGATGACAGATTTGGAATGAATTTGCTCAAAAAATTTATCATCCCTAGAGCTCTCAATACACCTTTCTTATCTGTGGGGTGTGGCATCTCCTGAATGGCTTGCACTTTTGAGTACAGAGGCTCCACACCCTCTCCTGATATCTTGTCGCCCAAGAAGACAACCTCCCTGACCCCAAACTGGCACTTCTCTTTATTAAGCTTCAGCCCGCTCTCCCGGACCCTCTGTAAAAGCCTCGTAAGTCGTTCGTCATGTTCCTGTCGTGTTTGTCCCCACACCACTATGTCATCAATGTAGACTCTTGTGCCTACCAACCCCTCTGTTATACGCTCAACTGCCTTTTGAAAAATCTCTGGTGCTGATTTAATACCAAATGGGAGCCTGAGAAAACAATACCTTCCAAACGGGGTGTTAAAAGTGCATAGTTTGCTGCTTTCAGCCTCTAACTTAATTTGCCAAAAACCCTGCGAGGCATCTAGTTTGCTAAAATACTGAGCGCCTGCCATTTCGCTGATGATCTCCTCTCTCTTAGGAATCTGATAATGCTCTCTCTTAATATTTTCATTGAGATCTTTGGGGTCTAAGCAAACTCGTAACTGCCCATTTGGCTTTTTTACACAGGTGATTGAATTTACCCAGTCTGTGGGTTGTTCCACTCGCTCAATGACCCCTAGTTGTGTCATCCTGTCCAGCTCTCTTTTAAGACTGGCCCGCAGTGCAACTGGCACTCTCCTTGGGGCATGCACAACAGGCTTAGCGTCACTCTTCAGTTGTATTTTATATGTGAATGGCAGGGTGCCCTGTCCTTCGAAGATGCCTGGGAATCTGTCTGCAATGTTATACACCCCTGCCTCTTGTTCGGTCCCATTCACAGTGTCTTTATTGAGCTGATATATTCTCCTGACCAAACCAAGATCCTCACAGGCCTTGTCTCCCAGTAGTGACTGTCCCTTAGGCACTACCACAAACATTATATTGTGCACATGACCCTTTATATTCACCTTAAGTCTGCACACGCCTTCTGTTTCTATGCTTTGCTGGTTATATGCCCTGAGTGCAACTGTATTTTTTCTTATCTTAGGTTTGTCTTTAAGCTCTCTAAGGTCATTAACGTTTATAATATTCGCCTTTGCCCCAGTATCCAGCTGAAATGAAATCAGTGTCCCATTTACCACAAGTGGTGCAACCCATTTATCTCTTTTATCTGCGTTCCCAACTTGATGTACATCAACGTTCTTTGTTGATGTATCCATCCCTTCTTCCTTGTTGACCATACTGATAAAAAGTGAACCCCTATCATAACTTTGGTCATCACTATCATTTTCATCCTGAACAGTATGTACGTTTTTATCTTTAGACATACACATTCTGGCAAAATGATGTAACCCTCTGCATTTTGAACATGCTTTCCCGAAAGCTGGACATTGTCTTGGTTTATGATCACTTCCACATCTTTTGCAGCTGAACATGCCATCATTCTTGTTCCTAATCTTGAACTTGGCTGTGCGCTTCTCTCTGATGGAGACCGCGTCCACTGCCTCGCACAGCTGACTAGCCGCGGCCGCACCTTGCTCTTTTTCAGCGAATGTCTTCGCATGTTCTCCTGCCATCTCATTGGCTTGACAAATTTTTACTGCCGTTTCAAGTGTAAGATCACTTTCTCTCAAAAGCTTTTCTCTTGTCTTTATATCCTTAGTGCCAAACACTATCTGGTCGCGGATCAGTGAGTCACTCAGTACTCCAAAATTACACGATGCAGCTTTTATTTTTAACACTGTCAGGTAACTCTCAAACGACTCATCTTGCTGCTGCACTCTGGATCGAAACACGTACCGTTCAAATGTTTCATTCTTTTTCGACAAGCAGTGTCCGTCAAACTTCTGCAGGACCACATCCAACTTGTTTTCCTCTTCGGTCTCAAACGTGAAGGTGTTGTAAACTTCCAGCGCATCCGGGCCGGCAATGGTGAGCAACATGGCGATCTTCCTTTCATCCGGCTTCGCGTCCAACCCCACTGCAGACACATAGAGCTGGAACCGTTGCTTGAATGCTCTCCAGTTAGCATCCACGTTCCCTGTTAGCTTTAATGGCTCCGGCGGCTTCATTGCATCCATAGTCACGTAAGGTTCCTAACTGATGTCTATGTTACAGAAAAAGGGACCCCACTCCTGGTACCATGTAAAGTTCGTACTTATGTACAAAAAGTAGGTCAAGTCTTATAAA
>NW_023623601.1:0-4296 GCF_014905685.2 Nematolebias whitei | reverse complement strand
AAGGGCTCAGTTAGGGCCACAAGGAAACTTTGACAATCTCGCTCTAACATTACAGCAGATTATTGCTCAACAGCAAACCACCCAAGACAACCTTCTGGAATTGGGGAGCATGGTGGCTTCACTACAGAAGGGGAGGACGTCGCAGCTTCACTCCCCCGAACCATTGGCTAAACCTGTTGGAGCTTCCCCTAGAGAACCAGACGTTCGACCTTCCGAGTTTTTTGAAGGTAATACACGAAAGTGTGGGGGCTTTATTCTTCAGTGCGAACTTGCATTTAAAAGAGCCCCAGTTACCTACGACTCAGATTTTTCACGCATTACTTACATTGTTAGCGCTCTGAAGAGCGAGGCACTACAATGGGCGCAAGCCTACCTCCGCCGACGCTCCGTCGAAAACTTGACATATTCCACTTTCTTAAAAGACTTTCTCCAGGTGTTCGATCACCCTCTCCAACAGGAGGAAGCTGCCCAGAAATTATTTTCCTTACGTCAAGGGAAAGAGACGGTGGCGAAATTCTCAATCCACTTCCGCATCCTCGCCGAAGAGTCCGGATGGGATGAAAGGGCGCTCTGCAGTGCGTTCATAAGGGCCCTTGACCGCCAGATTAAGGACAAAATGATTACTGGTGAGATCCCTTCCCTCTTAAACGACGTTATTTCTCTAGCTATACGCATCGATAACCGTGTTCGGGAGAACCTGCTCGAAGCGGACTTCAACTCCCGTGAGCCTCTCGCTTCCAGAAGCCCCGCCTTCTCTACTCCCGAGCTGGTTTCCGAAGAGGAGCCGATGCAGGTCGGAAAGACCCGACTCTCTCAGGAAGAGCGACAGTGACGTCATGAGGCGAAGGCATGTATGTACTGTGGAGGACAAGGTCACACAATTAAGACATGCAGGTTACGGGTAAAAGCCAACGCCTGCCAGTAAGTAAGGAGATACTGGTGGGCAATACTTCTTTTTCTCCTAAAAACTTTACCCTACCTGTTATTCTCTGTCTAACTTCTGAAAATCACCCTGTGCAGGCACTAGTCGACTCGGGCGCTGAACAGAGCCTTATCAGCAGGGACCTCGTGGAGGAATTACAGATTCCCACAACAGGGTTGGATCCACCCATATCCGTCACCGCTATTACTGGACAAAACATCTCGTCTATTTCATCTAAGACAGTAAAAATAAATTTTGTGGTCTCAGGAAATCACAGAGAAATGGGTGAGTTCTTTGTGTTTGATTCTCCCACATCACAACTCATATTGGGATACCCTTGGTTAAGGATTCACAACCCCCACATTAACTGGGCTGAAAGCAGGATTGAAAAATGGGGAGAGGATTGTTCATTAAAATGCCTCCGTTCCGCCATTTCTCCCAGTTCTCCTCCTCCAGTGAAGAAAGAGGAGATTGATTTTTCCAAAATCCCTATCCTCTATCATTCTTTAGCACCGGTTTTCAGTAAACAACTAGCCTTATCTTTGCCACGTCACAGACACTATGATTGTGCGATCGATTTACTGGCTGGAGCTCCGCTACCCGCTAGTAGATTGTTTAACATATCTGGTCCTGAGAGAGCCTCCATGAAGGATTATATCGAAGACTCTCTTAAATCTGGCATTATTCGCCCATCCACGTCTCCACTTGGAGCTGGGTTCTTTTTTGTCACAAAGAAGGACAAAACCCTTCGTCCATGTATAGACTATCGGGGCCTGAACCAAATCACTATCAAGAATAAATATCCTCTACCTCTCATCGACTCCGTTTACGAACAATTACAAGGTGCTACAATATTCACAAAACTAGACCTCCGTAATGCCTATCACCTAGTCCGTATTCGTAAGGGGGACGAGTGGAAAACTGCTTTCAAGACACCCCTTGGACATTTTGAATATCTGGTCATGCCTTTTGGCTTGACCAACGCTCCAGCAGTTTTTCAGGCCCTTGTCAACGACGTCCTACGTGATTTTCTTCAAGTCTTCGTGTTCGTCTACCTAGATGATATATTAATCTATTCTAAAGACGAGGCACAACACACCCAACACGTTAAAGCAGTCCTTCAAAGATTACTGGAAAATCAACTGTTTGTAAAAGCTGAGAAGTGTGAGTTCCACCAGGCTTCAGTCACTTTTTTGGGATTTATTTTTGAGAGGGGACAAGTGAGGTCTGACCCAGATAAGACACAAGCGGTGGTGGATTGGCCGACACCTACTAATCGGAAACAGTTACAGAGATTCTTGGGGTTTGCCAACTTTTACAGACGCTTCATAAAGAACTACAGCAAAATTGCCATTCCCCTCACACAACTAACCTCAACCCGCTTAAAATTTTCATGGACTGATAAGGCTGAACTTGCTTTTTCCACTCTTAAACATCTCTTCTCCACTGCTCCTATCTTATCCCATCCAGATACCTCAAAACAATTCATCGTAGAGGTCGACGCATCTGACACTGGGGTTGGGGCCGTCCTCTCGCAGAGGTCGTCCGACGATGGGAAACTTCACCCGTGTGCCTTCTTCTCCCGTCGCCTCTCGTCCGCCGAAGCCAACTACGACGTGGGTGATCGTGAGTTGTTGGCCATCAAGTTAGCCTTGGAGGAATGGAAGCACTGGTTGGAGGGATCAGAACTCCCCTTCATTATTTGGACGGATCACAAAAACCTGGCCTACCTTCAAGGGGCGAAGAGGCTCAATGCCCGACAGGCCAGGTGGTCCTTGTTCTTTTCCCGTTTTCAGTTCTCCATAACCTATATCCCAGGATCTCGGAACGTCAAGCCGGACGCCCTCTCTCGACAATTCTCGTCAACCGAGGATTCCGGAACTCCCGAAGACATCCTCCCGTCCTACTGCAAGGTGGGAGCTGTAACTTGGCCCATCGAGAAGGACATCCTGGAGGCCCAAACGACCGAACCTGATCCTGGTTCGGGTCCCCCTGGACGGCTGTTCGTTCCCTCTTCCATGGTGGGCAAGGTTCTGGAGTGGCTCCACACTGCTCGTTTCTCCTGTCACCCCGGTATACGACACATGCTCCACCTGACAAAAGCTTCCTTCTGGTGGCCAAACATGCAGAAGGACGTTAAGGAGTTCGTCTCTTCCTGCCCTACCTGCGCCCAAAACAAGAACAACAATCAACCCCCTGCTGGCCTTCTTCTTCCTCTCTCCATCCCCACTCGTCCTTGGTCCCACGTCGCCTTGGATTTCGTCACTGGCCTCCCCGTCTCCAATGGTAACACTGTCGTCTGCACCATAGTTGATCGTTTTTCCAAATCTGCTCATTTCATTCCTCTCCCCAAACTCCCCTCTGCTCTCGAGACCTCACAGATTGTCACGGAGCATGTCTTCCGCCTCCATGGCATTCCATTGGACATTGTGTCTGATCGGGGCCCTCAGTTCATCTCCCAAGTCTGGAAGGGGTTCTGTGAAGCTTTGGGGGCTACGGTCAGTCTCACCTCGGGATACCACCCCCAATCCAATGGCCAGACGGAGAGATGTAACCAGGATCTGGAGGCTGTCTTGAGGTGCGTGATCGGTTCCAACCCATCATCCTGGAGCCAGCATCTCCCATGGATCGAATATGCCCACAACTCGCAGACCTCGGCGGCCACTGGACGATCTCCATTTGAGGTGGCTTTGGGATTTTCCCCTCCTCTCTTCCCTTCTCAGGAGGCCGACGTGGGCGTTCCCTCGATTCACCTTCACCTCAAGCGCTGTCGTCGGGTCTGGCGACAGACTAGGGCGGCTCTGGCCAGGTCCTCTGAGCAGAACAAGCGTTTCGCGGACAGACACCGTTCCGAGGCCCCCAGATATGAGGTCGGTCAGAAGGTTTGGCTTTCGACTCGGGACATCTCATTGAAGGACTTCCCCAAGAAACTCTCTCCCAGGTTTATAGGTCCTTTCCCTATTGTGAGAGTGCTGAACAGGTCGGCGGTGCGGCTTCAACTCCCTCCATCCATGAGGATACACCCGACCTTCCACGTGTCCCAAGTCAAACCCATTGTTTCCAGTCCTCTTCAGCCTCCCTCTAGAGCCCCTCCTCCCCCCCGGATGATTGATAACGCGCCTGCGTTCACCGTCAGACGTCTCCTGGATGTGAGACGCAGGGGTCGGGGCGTCCAATATCTGGTAGATTGGGAGGGGTATGGTCCTGAAGGTCGCTCCTGGGTCCCTAGGTCTCGCATCCTGGACGCGGGCCTTATCACCTCCTTTTTCAAGGCTCACCCTGAAAAGCGGCTTAGATCGCCGAGGGGCGATCCTTGAGGGGGGGGCACTGTGGGATTCCTGGTTTCCCTCTGTCTGTTTGTGTCTGTTTGTCAC
>NW_023623600.1:0-4296 GCF_014905685.2 Nematolebias whitei | reverse complement strand
TTCCAGTTCAGTTTTAGGTTAATGACTCCTTCTGCGGTCATTACCTGTGAACTATTGGGAACTAATGGAAAGCGGAAAGCTTTTTTAATTAGTTCTAGACCAACGTGTTTGTGAACCAAGGTTTCGTAGAAAGCTCGGTTAATTGCTGATTTATCTGTCCACAGAGACAGTACAGCATCGTTGGTGTGGGACCCTTGGATCTCTACACCCTTAACTACCAGTGGTAGGTAGTGTTTGGTGGACTCTGACTGCTCCAGCTCACAGAGGAGGCTGTCTTGTTGAGTCAGAGTTTGGATCTCTTGGTGGGTCTCTTTGGTTTCACATGGTGTCAGAGGAGTACTCACCGGGCTCGTGTCCTCGGCTGAGGAGTCCTTTGTGCCTTCCGCGGTACCTGCTGTTGGGCAGTCTGTGTCACACTCCGGAGGCGTATCTATTGGCAGTGGTTTGCTGCCTTTTTTCTCCTTTTTTAGGAGGAGGTGGCGATGAACGCCTTCCTTCTAATTCTAGGGAGTGGGGTTTAACCTTTACACCAGGAAACACTTCTATGGGCGTCTTGGCATGAGAACGTGCCTCAAACACATTCACAGCGCACTGTTTAATCTCACTGATGGATTTTTCTCTGTAATTTGCCATCATTTGCACTGACATTTGTATGTCAGGGTGGAGATTTTTGCTGAAAACAAATTTAAAACCTTCTTCTTCCTCCATCCCGGTTTCATTTCTTTTACCAAAATAAGCTTGGAAGATTCTTTTGTAATAAACTTTTGGATGTTCAGCTTTACCCTGCGTGACCTTTTCTGTGGCTGGGTATCCAGCTGGTCCTGTGCAGGAGTCGTATTCTTTGATCAGAGCTTCACACAGAAGTTTGTAATCCCTTCTCGTTGTATCTGGTAGACGCTCGATGAAGGTAAACACCTCTCTGTCTGACGTGAGTCGTATCAGACTGATCTTATCTTCTACCGTAGCATTAGGATAAGATCTCAATCTGAAATCCAGATCTCTGAGGTACGCTTTTGTTCCAGATGAGCCCATCGGTCCAGGAACAAAGCGTTGTACATATTTTGAGATTTTTTGCAAGTCATCCATTGATGGAGAAGATATCAATGGTCTCACATGCGTGATCAGTTGTGGGGGTGTTACTCTGCCCGTTTGTATAGGTGTTTGGATGGGTCTAAAAGCACCGGGTGAGTAAAGAGGTCGTTGAGGTTTTGGTGTATTACCCCGACTCTGTTCAGGGTCTGGTTTGGATTCCAGGTCACCTTGCCCAACTTTCTGACCTTTTTCTGTTGCTGCTATTAGTTTCGCCTCACATTTTTTAAATGTTCCTGGGATGTACAATAGTCATCTTCTAAACGCATATGTAGCTTTTGTAGATTTTGTTTATCTATTTTGCATTGTTCCAGTTCCATTTTTGCGAGCTGCAACTGTCTTTGTAGCTGGTCATTGTCTGAACACGCAGCTTGATATTGACGGTCTTTTTCACTAATCTTCTCGTAAGATTGTGTTTGTAATGACGCCTGCATTTCTGAGAGCTCCCTCTCATGTGTTTTAGACATCCTGACAAGGCGTTCCGACCGTTCATCCAATTCAGCTTTTAGAAGCAGAGAGATTTTTGCTAACCGTTCTTGGCTATGCTTTTTACTCTCTGGCCCTAATGTTCCTGCGGCTAGACTTTCCAGCTCTTCTTGTCTTTGAAGTTCATTGAGTTGTTGTATTTGCTGTATTTCCTTGCCAATAAGTGGAGTTGTTAAAATATGTAAGGCCCCCAAAATGATATCATCATTTGTTTGGGGTTTTAAAGGGTTCTCTTCTTCTTCGTCGCTTGTCATTTTTCTTCTATTTAAAGATTAAACAGGAGAATTTTAATGTTTTAGGTTTTTCAAAATAAATAAAATCAGCAAAGTCTCTTTGTCTGATATATTTACTTTTATTTAGTGATTTATCAATTAAACGTGCACTATCCTTTTAGCAAATGAGTAAACTTTTTCCAACTTTGTGAATATCTGTAACTGTTTCTATTTTTAAAAAGTTAACTTTTATTTTGTACCTTATTTTTAAGGGATTACCAGTGAATAAAGACTTTTTGGTAAATGCTCTTTGCATAAATACCTTTATAACTTTTAAAATGCAAGATAACAGTGTTTATTCAGCTTTGAGGAACGTTTATTAACTCAAAAATGCCTTTTAAAAAGAAAATACGTTTAATTTCACTAAAATATCCTAAAAAGCGAGTGAAAACCTATGTTCTCAAGTTTCTCCAGAAGATGTCAGAACAACCTTATTAATTTTAACTCAGACACTGTTAGTGTTGTCCAGTAGGGGAGCTATCACTTCCTGTGGCGTCCGGTCGTTAGCTGTTAGCTAAAAATTAGCATCGGCTAGACTCGGTTAAAACCAACATTTCTGAACGGATTTTTTACACAAACGTGGCAAACTTTCAACAAGCACAACTTTATAGCATGAACATGAGTCTTTCTGGGACAATATTGCAGCTTTATTTAGTGATTTTAAGCACGGCAAAGCTCATTTCCGACATGGAGGAAGTGACGTGACACGTCACTCATCCGGTCGTTAGCTGTTAGCTTAAAATTAGCATCGCTAGCGTTGTTCAAAAACATCATTTAATGACGGATTTTAAACTCAAACGCGGCGAAATTTCAGCGAGTATGCTTCGAAGAACTTAACCAGCGTATCAAAATACACTTTTAAAGCGTTTTTCAGCTTTAAAAAGCAGATTTTATTTCCCTATGAAAACAAATTTTCATTTCTGGGTCACGTGACTGAAATCACCAATGACAGAGCAGCGCAGGGTTGAGAGGAAATGACGTAGCCACGTCAGTCAACCTTTCAGCGAATCAGAGCGCTCCACAACAGCAATATTCAACCAATCACGAAACGTTTGCGACCAGCATGCTAGATTAGCGTGAACTAAAATTCGTCAACTTTTCGTCTTTTAAACTGTCAAAATGCACTTTTTCTGTTAAAAATGTAACAAATCAACTCTCTGAGCTGCACGGAGTCGGCGCCCCGTGGCACAACGTCTTTTAAACCGTTTAAAACAACTCGTTCGAACTTTTTCCAGAACCGAGCCGGACCACAACCGGACCTCCGTCCGTTTGGACCAGTTTAAACAGAAAACAGCGTTTCCACAGCTCATCAGCTTAGCTACACATAACAGACGTACAATTTCAGCTTTCACAAGACATATGACACTATTTCAGCTTTTAACATCACTAGCCCAACGCTTAAAACATGCAGCGTTTTGACTTCAAAGCGGCGCAGCTTCTTCAGCGCGCTGCGTTCAATCACAGCTGACAACTGTTATTTTTCTTTATGCCAACATGTAAAAAATCAATCTTTACACGAATTTACAGTCATTTATGAGCATGTTACGGGCCACCAACTGTAGTATGTCATATGCTTGATATATTCATACTTTTTCACGAGTTCCTCATCTTTCTGACTGTGTAAATGTCGTGCATTGAAGTTTAACAAAAATGTAACGAGAGACGTTATTATCTTTGACCCATCAAAATGAATGCGGTCATTTATTTTCAGAATCAAAGTTTAACATCAAGCATTTACATTAATTTGGCAAAATATGAAAATAATAACAGACAAGTTTCACAGATAATGGACTTCAATCACACGGCGGTGATTGAGGACTTTGCTTCAGATATCTCTAAGATATCTGTCAAATGAATTTAGGAGAAAGAGAGTTTAAGATGGAAATGGAGATTTATCTTGCAGAGAGATGTGTGAGGGAATTAATCTGTTTGACCAGAAACGTGCACGCTCCTTCAGATCTCAGCTTGCGACGGTACGCTTGGTCGAAGTAGAATCGTTACCTGGTTGATGATATATCAGCGTCGGTATAGGATACTTCCTTGACTCTTTCAGCGTCTCCGTTGAGAGCAGCTGAAATCCTTCGAGAGTCGTGCGAGGTTATTCAAACAGAAGTTATAATCCCAAAACGTCTCTGGATCATCCTGAATGTGTTTGCATCCAAGAACTCTGAACTCCCTTCATCTCCTTAGCACTCTCTATCAGACTTCCGACATCAGACTCTTCAGCACTCTGTGTGGAACTCTCAGTGCTCTGCAGCATCAGACTCTTTCAGCGTCTTTAACTCCATCACTCTTCAGCACTCTCACAGAACCGGGAAGTTGCCACATTTTAAATGAGTTGACTTCCGGGTCAATTTAGAGCTTTCTGATTCGTGGATGGACCAGAATAGAGGTGTGGTTTGTGATGTAAGATGTTATCAAATTCGAGGTCAGAGAATGAGATTGTTTA
>NW_023623599.1:0-4296 GCF_014905685.2 Nematolebias whitei | reverse complement strand
CAGCATGACAGAGAATGTTCTGTTGGTCAAATAAGCAGTGAACCACTTGAGAGCTGTACCAGAAATTCCAACATAATGTTGGAGACGAGACAACAGGACAGCGTGGTCCACTGTATCAAACGCAGCTGTAAGGTCCAGCAGCACCAGAGCAACGGGACACTTGACATCCATGGACATGGAAATGTCATTATGGACTTTTAACAGGGCTGATTCGGTAGAATGACTGGTTCTAAATCCAGACTGAAATGTTTCATAGATACCATGGTTTTCTAAAACAAGTTGTAACTGCATAAAAACAACTTTTTCTAAGACTTTAGATAAAAAAGGCAGATGCGAAATAGGTCTAAAATTTGATAAAAGTGATGGGTCTAGGTGAGGTTTTTTAAGAAGGGGCCTAACCAGAGCATGTTTAAATGCAGCAGGGACAATTCCTAGACGAAGGCAGGAATTTAAAAATGTTAAAATACAGAAACCCACAGAATTAAAAACCTCTTTCAAGAACTTGGAGGGAAGAACGTCCAGTGGGCAATTAGTGAGCTTCATGTGTTGAACAACATCAGTGAGAGTGGCAAGGGACACTGGTTGAAAGTGTTCAAACACGACTGGAGCTACAGAGACAGCAGAGGAGTCAGGAGCAACAGAACTAGTGACCTGTCTGACTGAGGCCACTTTATCCTGGAAGAATTTTAGAAAGTTTTCACAGTTAGTGGCTGTGGCATCTGGTGAACAAGGTCGTTGGAGCACCAAACTCACAGATCCTGATCAGTATGATGCCCTGACTGGGTTCTGTGTGCTTTTTGTCCCTCTTCCATTCACGCTATGAATTATGGGTACTTGTCTTTTTTTTAATGGGGTCAGAGTTCCCCCCCCCACTAAACAGAGCCATAGGGACATGAAACTCAGAGTGTCATCGGCTTGAGGCCACAACCTAGCACAGAAAGTTTTGTGTCTCTACACTTTTACCCTAGGTTTTCTGGGTACAGTGAACCCTCGCTATAATGCGGTTCACCTTTCACGGTCTCGCTGTTTCACGGATTTGAATCATGCATTGTGTTCTACATTCTGATTGGTTAAACAGTCTCTCCAATACAGTAGATATTTGTAAAAAAAAAACATTTATACAGTACTTTTATTTGTTAAACAAATGCTTGGGCCTGTAAAAAGGTTTTGTTCTTTGGTTTGAATGTATTATGGAGTATTTCATTGTATAATAATTGTAAAAAAAATACAGGTTACTACTTCACGTATTTCGCCTATCACGGGTTCTATTTGGAATATAACTCCAGTTAAAAACGAGGGTTGACTGTACTTGTATTTTGAACAAAACAGGAGTAAAAACCTCTTCCTTTAACACTTTAAACAGGGTCAGATTGGAACCAGACCAATGCGTACAAATCATGCAAAGCCCCACAATAACATATCCAAAGACGGTCAGTCTGGACCTAGTAGAAAAAAGGTGTCCCCAGATACCCAATTTTTCCTTCAAAGTGGTCTATGTGTCTTAGACACTTAGGGTGCATTCACATCAGCCCTGTTTAGTCTGCTTTAATCGAACTCTATCTTGTTTTCCTAGAAAGTCCAGTTCATTTAGGGAAGTGTGAACGCGCCATGGAACTCTGTCACGGAACAAAAAGGCGAACTCTGGCCCGGGCTAAAACCTAGGTCTCGGTCCGGTAGAAGAGAACTTCAGCATGGTTTGAGTGCAGTGTGAATGTAAACAGACCAGGACCAGCTCCACAGGGCAAACAAACACACATTTCTCTGACCTTATATGGAGCCGTCAGCTGCCTTGTGCGGAAAAACAATATTCTCCATGGTCTTCTGTCTCATCTTCTGCTCATGCTAAGTCCATTTTTGGAAAATGACAAAATATAACTCCTAAAACTGCTAAAACTTGATGCCACTTCATTTTTGTTTTTATTTACAGAAGAAGAAGTGTCTTCAGAGGTTTTTGTGTCATTTCTTTCAGTAGTTCTAGGTGTAGCGCCCCCACAGGCGAGCAGGGGAATAGGTTGGTTAAACAGGTTGACTCGACTGCACAGTGTAGTGTGAATGCAAATACACCAGCTCAAATGTAAACAAAAGGTCATGAATATTGGTCCCGAACCGAGTCTACCGGACTATCGGGTGTGAAAACGACCATAGACTATCTTTTGGCTGAGTTTTCAGATCAAATGTCTTTCTAAAACTGTTTTGGTCAAATCTGATACCAGATTCTTATTAGGGGTCCCCCCAATATCCCCAGCTTCGATTTTGGGGTCAATACACCTAAAGATTAAAGACTTGTGGGTTATTTTCCCATGGTTCGATGAGGCGTTCTTTAACATCCTAAAGAAGGATTTTGGTGCACCAATCTCACAGCTCCTGTTCTCCATGATGCCCTGACCGTGTTCTGTGAGTTTTGTGTACGTCCTGCGTTTTCCCCAGGATTTATGGGTAATTGTTCATCATTAAGCAAGGTGTGGTGAATGCCCTTAGCAAGGTCACTGGACCACCAAACGCACAGAGTCTCTTTGGCATGGGCTAAGGATTGAGCACAGCAAATGTCATGCCTTCAACACATTCCAGTGATGACTTATGGGTAATAATTGGTGATTGGCTTCAGATGGCCATTGGAGCCCCTAAACATGCACGTACATGCACTAATTCGACATATGTTGTTTGTGGGCTCGAGACAAATCTGTCAGCGTTGGTCTTGTCTTTCTACGTGCCTCAGAAGCCGAGATCTGACTTTAACAAGCTCGTCCTTTCATCTTGATACAGCGGAGTGGGGGAGGGGAGAGTGGAAGCTGCCCAGACTAGCGTAGGTTTTCATATGAGAGTCAAGTTCTGCCATGTGAAACCCAAGTGTCAGTGAATAACGGACTCTTTAGCATTGTGTGTTGCATAGGAAGCACACACACAGATGAGGAAGGGCGTGTTGGATTCGTATTACTCAGATCTGTACAACTGTACCAGTTGCACCCTGATCCGATCATCTGACGTGAAGCTACAAGCAGAAACGCACCCATCCATCATATATCTGAGCGGTCAAAAAAACAAAAAACAACATAACTTCCTTCAGGAATAAGCCAACCACTTCAAACTTTGTATAAATGTAAAGCAAGTACCTATGAAAGGGTTTTCAAAGTTTCGTGCACGTACGTATATGGAAACGGGTACTACAGGCCCCGCCAATTTAACCACTTCCGGGCATTTTGTGGGTTGCAAAAAGCACACACAGAGGTGAGACAGATCTTGCTTAACTCTCCATAATTAAATCTTTCCAACGGTATCTAGCTCATCTTTGTACGACCTTCCTACGCAAAGCAGTGGCCAAAAACGCACTTGTGCAACCTCTTAAGATGAGGCCTCGAAGAGAAAACATAGGCCTAAGTACAAAAAAAATCATAACTTCCTTTAGGAATGAGTTAATCACTTCAAACTTTGTACACATATGAAGCAAGCATCTCTGAAGGGGTGTACAAAGTTTTGTGCATGTACGTGCACGGAAACGGGTGCTACAGGCTCAGCAAATGTATTCACTTTTTGGCATTTTGCGGGTCGGACAAAGCACGCACAGAGCTGTGAATAGTCTTTCTGAACTCTGCAAAAATAGATCTTTCCAATGGTATCTGGCTCATTTTTGTAGGACCTTCTTATGCAAAGCTGTGACCCAAAATGCACTCATCCAACCTCTAAGAGCAGACTCAAAGAGGCCTAAGTGTAAAAATATTTATGACTTCCTTCAGAAATTAGCCAGCTACTTCGAATTTTCAGGGTGTCATCAGCTGAGAGCCGCTCTCTAACACTGAAAATTTTGTATCCCTATCTCATTTCTTCTGGGAATTATGGGCCATCCATCACTTGTATTAATAAAGGCCTGACCTTTTGATTTTGGAGGGCCTGTTGACCCCTTTAGGAACCTCGCAAAGGGCTCAAACTCACAGGATCTGATCACCACATCACCCTGACCGTGTTCTGTCAGTTTGGTGTCCGTCCTCATTTTCCCTGGGGTTTATGGGTAATTGCTTCTTCTGCCAAATTGGGGTTTGGTTGGCCCACTAAGCAAAGTCTTTGGGGTGCCAAACTCACAGGTCCTGTTCAGCACATCACCCTGACCGTGTTCCGTGCATTTGGTGTCCGTCCTGCGTTTTGCCTAGGATTTATGGGTAATTGGTGGTGAGAGAACAGGGCGCTGGTTAACTACCTAAATGAGGTCGTTGGTGGACAAAACTCACAGGTCCTGGTCAGCACGACCCTCTGACCACACTCTGTGAGTTTGGTGTCCCTCGTCCATTTACGCTATGAATTATG
>NW_023623598.1:0-4297 GCF_014905685.2 Nematolebias whitei | reverse complement strand
CTTTATAAGACTTGACCTACTTTTTGTACATAAGTACGAACATTACATGGTACCAGGAGTGGGGTCCCTTTTTCTGTAACATAGACATCAGTTAGGAACCTTACGTGACTATGGATGCAATGAAGCCGCCGGAGCCATTAAAGCTAACAGGGAACGTGGATGCTAACTGGAGAGCATTCAAGCAACGGTTCCAGCTCTATGTGTCTGCAGTGGGGTTGGACGCGAAGCCGGATGAAAGGAAGATCGCCATGTTGCTCACCATTGCCGGCCCGGACGCGCTGGAAGTTTACAACACCTTCACGTTTGAGACCGAAGAGGAAAACAAGTTGGATGTGGTCCTGCAGAAGTTTGACGGACACTGCTTGTCGAAAAAGAATGAAACATTTGAACGGTACGTGTTTCGATCCAGAGTGCAGCAGCAAGATGAGTCGTTTGAGAGTTACCTGACAGTGTTAAAAATAAAAGCTGCATCGTGTAATTTTGGAGTACTGAGGGACTCACTGATCCGCGACCAGATAGTGTTTGGCACTAAGGATATAAAGACAAGAGAAAAGCTTTTGAGAGAAAGTGATCTTACACTTGAAACGGCAGTAAAAATTTGTCAAGCCAATGAGATGGCAGGAGAACATGCGAAGACATTCGCTGAAAAAGAGCAAGGTGCGGCCGCGGCTAGTCAGCTGTGCGAGGCAGTGGACGCGGTCTCCATCAGAGAGAAGCGCACAGCTAAGTTCAAGATTAGGAACAAGAATGATGGCATGTTCAGCTGCAAAAGATGTGGAAGTGATCATAAACCAAGACAATGTCCAGCTTTCGGGAAAGCATGTTCAAAATGCAGAGGGTTACATCATTTTGCCAGAATGTGTATGTCTAAAGATAAAAACGTACATACTGTTCAGGATGAAAATGATAGTGATGACCAAAGTTATGATAGGGGTTCACTTTTTATCAGTATGGTCAACAAGGAAGAAGGGATGGATACATCAACAAAGAACGTTGATGTACATCAAGTTGGGAACGCAGATAAAAGAGATAAATGGGTTGCACCACTTGTGGTAAATGGGACACTGATTTCATTTCAGCTGGATAATGGGGCAAAGGCGAATATTATAAACGTTAATGACCTTAGAGAGCTTAAAGACAAACCTAAGATAAGAAAAAATACAGTTGCACTCAGGGCATATAACCAGCAAAGCATAGAAACAGAAGGCGTGTGCAGACTTAAGGTGAATATAAAGGGTCATGTGCACAATATAATGTTTGTGGTAGTGCCTAAGGGACAGTCACTACTGGGAGACAAGGCCTGTGAGGATCTTGGTTTGGTCAGGAGAATATATCAGCTCAATAAAGACACTGTGAATGGGACCGAACAAGAGGCAGGGGTGTATAACATTGCAGACAGATTCCCAGGCATCTTCGAAGGACAGGGCACCCTGCCATTCACATATAAAATACAACTGAAGAGTGACGCTAAGCCTGTTGTGCATGCCCCAAGGAGAGTGCCAGTTGCACTGCGGGCCAGTCTTAAAAGAGAGCTGGACAGGATGACACAACTAGGGGTCATTGAGCGAGTGGAACAACCCACAGACTGGGTAAATTCAATCACCTGTGTAAAAAAGCCAAATGGGCAGTTACGAGTTTGCTTAGACCCCAAAGATCTCAATGAAAATATTAAGAGAGAGCATTATCAGATTCCTAAGAGAGAGGAGATCATCAGCGAAATGGCAGGCGCTCAGTATTTTAGTAAACTAGATGCCTCGCAGGGTTTTTGGCAAATTAAGTTAGAGGCTGAAAGCAGCAAACTATGCACTTTTAACACCCCGTTTGGAAGGTATTGTTTTCTCAGGCTCCCATTTGGTATTAAATCAGCACCAGAGATTTTTCAAAAGGCAGTTGAGCGTATAACAGAGGGGTTGGTAGGCACAAGAGTCTACATTGATGACATAGTGGTGTGGGGACAAACACGACAGGAACATGACGAACGACTTACGAAGCTTTTACAGAGGGTCCGGGAGAGCGGGCTGAAGCTTAATAAAGAGAAGTGCCAGTTTGGGGTCAGGGAGGTTGTCTTCTTGGGCGACAAGATATCAGGAGAGGGTGTGGAGCCTCTGTACTCAAAAGTGCAAGCCATTCAGGAGATGCCACACCCCACAGATAAGAAAGGTGTATTGAGAGCTCTAGGGATGATAAATTTTTTGAGCAAATTCATTCCAAATCTGTCATCCAAAACAACATGCATGAGAGAATTGCTTAAAAAAGAAATCGAGTTTGAGTGGACAGAGAAACATAACAAAGAGTGGAACTTGCTGAAGCAAACGTTATCTACTGAGCCAGTTCTGACCTTCTTTGATCCTGCAAGAAAGACAAAAATCTCAACGGATGCCTCAAAGGAGGGCTTAGGTGCCGTATTATTGCAATCAGTTGGTGACACCTGGCAACCTGTGGCCTATGCTTCCAGAACAATGACGGACACGGAGCAACGATATGCTCAAATAGAGAAAGAGACTCTGGGACTGGTTTATGGGTGTGAAAAGTTTCACGGCTACGTATATGGACTACTCACCTTTACTATGGAAACAGATCACAAACCGTTGATTTCAATAATAAAAAAAAACCTGAATGAGATGTCTCCTCGAATCCAACGGCTCATGATGAAGCTGCAAAGATATGATTTTGACCTTGTTTACACGCCAGGAAAATACATAGTTGTGGCCGATACACTGTCCAGGGCTTCCTTATCTGACACTGATGCCAAAGTTTCATCCAGTGCTACCGATGTGACGGTACATGTGGACGCAGTGATGTCAAGTCTGCCAGTGTCTGATGTCATGCTGGAAAAGATAATACAGGAAACACAAACAGACACCACTCTCAAGAGAGTGATGGACAACCTAAACAATGGCTGGAAGAAAGGCAGCTGTCCACAATATTATCCAGTCAGAGCTGACCTGAGTGTGGTAAAAGGCCTGGTGCTCCGACACAATAGAATGGTGATCCCACAGTCAATGAGACAAGACATGCTGCGCCGCATTCATGAGGGACACCTCGGAATTGAAAAATGTCGGAGAAGAGCCAGAGAGGCAGTGTACTGGCCGGGAATCAATAATGACATTGATAACATGATTTCCAAATGTCCCACGTGCCTTAAACATCACTATAAACAGACAAAAGAGCCCATGCTGGTCACAGATGTACCCACAGGACCCTGGCAAAAAGTGGGAACTGACTTGTGCCACCTGAATGGTAAAGACTATCTTGTGATGATAGATTATCACTCTAACTATCCAGAGATAGCCCAGCTTTTTACCACTTCAGCTGCTGGTGTAATTACTCACATGAAAAGCGTTTTCTCCAGGCATGGGATTCCTGTAGTTGTCATTAGTGACAATGGTCCACAGTACAACTGCAGAGAATTCAGGCAGTTTTCACAAGATTATGGGTTTCAACATATAACATCCAGTCCACTGCATCCACAAGGGAACGGGAAAGCTGAAAAGGGTGTCCAGATCATCAAGAGGCTGTTAAAGAAGTCAAGTGACAGTGGATCTGACCCTTACCTTGCATTGCTGAGCTACCGCACCGCACCACTGGCATGTGGGCTTTCTCCAGCCGAGCTTCTCATGGGTCGCAAGCTGCGTACAACGCTACCACACCTTTCACTAAAGACTAACACGAAACAGTGGATGGGAAAGCAAACTGAGCTCAAACTGAAACAAAAAGAGAACTATGATAAAACTGCCAGGAAGCTGAGGGCTCTAGAAGAGAATGACACGGTGAGAGTTGAGGATCATGGACTGTGGGAGCGAAAGGCCACTGTCCTCAAGGAAGTGAGCCCCAGGTCATACGAAATACAGATGGATGATGGACAAGTACTCAGGAGAAACCGGAGGAGCTTGCTCAAGACTCAGGAACAGGACTCACAGGAAGAGATCGATGCAGGTCGTCAGGCCGCAGAGACTACTGGTCCACAGGGTGGGGATAAGGATGGTAATGATGCGTTACCAAACAACACTAGTTCAACACCAGTCTTGAGAAGGTCGACTAGGACAAGAAGGCCACCAGAGAGACTGATTGAACACTGATTGAACAAGTTTAAGTTCCATTAAGGTTCATAAAATGTGTTACGGAGTAAGTTCTATTAACTCCTGAGGTTTGTATGTTCAGGTAATGTTTGTCATGTAATGTTCATAAAATGTGTTACTGGATGTTGTTAGTAAAAGCAGTGGACATGTTAAACAATCTAGAAAGGGGGATGTAATGATATGCTGCACCACTAGGTGGATGCAAGGGGTCTCGGTGG
>NW_023623597.1:0-4297 GCF_014905685.2 Nematolebias whitei | reverse complement strand
CCTCCTAGAACGGAGGAGGCGATGGACCGTGTAGGCAGGAGACCCGTCAATCAGGCGGGCGGGTGGGGGGGAGCGAACCGAAGGGTGAAATTTGGACGAGATGACGGGTTTAACGCAGGAGACGTGAAAAGTGGGGTGCACACGAAAGGACTTGGGTAGGGTGAGACGTACAGAGACTGGATTGATAATCTTGGAGATGGGAAAAGGACCAATAAAACGGGGAGCGAGTTTGCGACACTGGGCCTTGAGGGGAAGGTTCTTGGTGGAGAGCCAGACGTTTTGGCCCACCTTATAGGTGGGTTGACAAGATCTACGGCGATCAGCTTTCTTAATATAAATTGCCGTAGTTTTCAGTAGGGCTCGTCTGGCTCTCCTCCAGGCCCTCTGGCATTTGAGAGCCATCAGGTGAGCAGAGGGAACCACAGCCTCACGCTCCTGGAGGGAAAAAACCGGGGGTTGAAAACCAAAAACAACATAAAAAGGGGAGAGACCAGTGGCGGAGGAGGGGAGAGAATTGAGTGCGTGCTCAACCCAGGGCAGAGCAAGGGACCATTTGTCGGGGTCCTTGTGACACAAGAGGCGTAATTTACTCTCCACCTCCTGGTTGGCTCTTTCAGTCTGACCATCAGTCTCGGGATGAAACCCTGAAGAGAGACTGATGGAGATGCCTAATAGACTGCAAAACTCCCTCCAAAAGAGGGAAACGAACTGAGGACCCCTATCTGAGACAATGTCAAGGGGAAGCCCGTGGAGTCTAAACACTTCTCGGGCCATGATGTGAGCGAGCTCTTTAGAAGAGGGCAGTTTGGGAAGGGGAACCAGGTGGGTCATCTTAGAGAAACGGTCCACGACCGTAAGAATGACCGAATGACCTTCAGAGTCCGGGAGACTGGTTATAAAGTCCATCCCAATGTGGGACCAAGGACGTTTAGGACAGGGGAGAGGGCGAAGCAGTCCAGCAGGAGGACGCCTGGACGTCTTGGACTGTGAACACTGGGGACAGGAGCGGACGAAAGACTGGACGTCTTTAAACAAGGAATCCCACCAGAACTGTGACCGAACCACAGAGAGAGTCTTAGTAAGACCCGGGTGGCAAAATAAACGGGACAAATGGCAAAACTCAAGGACTTTATTAATCATTTCTGGGGGAACAAACAGACGGTTGTCAGGACAGTTGGGAGGAGGAGGACGAGACTGACAGGAGGCTCTCAAGTTATCCTCGAGACGAGTCATGGCCAGGCGGGTAGCTTTGGGTAGAATGAAACTCTCCTCCTCCAAGGGAGAAGAAGAGACATCCTCAGCAAGGCGGGACAGGGCGTCTGGCTTGGTATTTTTCTCTCCTGGACGATAGGACAAAGTAAAATGAAAACGAGAGAGAAAAAAGTGCCCACCTGGCCTGACGGGGGTTTAATCGGCGTGCCGACCTGAGATACTCCAGATTTTTGTGGTCTGTCCACACCTGGAAGGGAAATCTGGAGCCCTCCAGCCAGTGACGCCACTCCTCCAAAGCGAGCTTGACAGCCAGCAACTCCCGATCCCCCACATCGTAGTTGCGTTCAGCTGCCGACAGGCTCCTAGAAAAGAAAGCACAGGGATGGAGACGACCCGTCTTACTGCGTTGACTGAGTATGGCCCCCACCCCTGTGCTGGAGGCATCCACCTCCACGACGAAGGGTTCCTCAGGGTTAGGGGCCTGGAGAATGGGGGCGGAAGAGAACAGGGTTTTGAGTTTGTTAAAAGCTTCTTCAGCAACCAGGGACCAAACGAAGCGCGACTTAGTGGAAGTGAGTGAGTGGAGGGGTTTGGAGATGAGACTGTAACCTTTAATGAATCTACGGTAAAAATTAGCAAACCCCAAGAACCGCTGGAGTTGTTTACGGTCCTTGGGGGTCGGCCAATCCACGACCGCCGCAATCTTATTACAGTCCATCTCCATCTTATCAGGAGAAATGACAAAACCAAAAAAAGATGTGGTGGAGACATGGAAATCACATTTCTCGGCCTTAACGAAAAGACCATTCTGAAGAAGACGGGTAAGGACAGCGCAAACTTGTTTACGGTGAGAGGGGAGATCTTTGGAAAAAATAAGAATGTCGTCTAAATAAACAAAAACAAATTGATTAACCATATCTCTTAAAACATCGTTGACCAAACTTTGAAAAACTGCTGGTGCATTGGTTAACCCGAAAGGCATGACAAGATATTCATAGTGTCCAGTGGGGGTATTGAAAGCGGTCTTCCACTCATCGCCCTCACGTATTCGAACTAAATGGTAAGCATTGCGGAGACCGAGTTTAGTGAAAATCTTAGCCCCTTGCAGGAGGTCAAATGCAGAGTTCATAAGGGGTAATGGATATTTGTTCTTTACAGTGATTTTATTTAGTCCACGGTAATCAATGCATGGACGAAGTGAGCCGTCCTTCTTCCCGACGAAGAAGAACCCTGCCCCGGCCGGAGAGACGGAGGGCCTGATGATGCCTGCCTGAAGGGACTCGTTGATGTAGTCCCTCATGGATTGTTGTTCAGGAACTGAGAGAGAATAAAGAGCACCCCTAGGGGGTGAAGAGCCAGGAAGGAGGTCAATGGGACAGTCATATGGTCGATGAGGAGGGAGAGATGTTGCCCGAACCTTATTAAAAACCTCTTTCAGATCATGATACTCAGTGGGAACCTTTGAGAGATCAGGATAAAACTCCACAGAACTTTTAACAGAGTTTTTGACTACCACAGCGTCCATGAGGCAGGAGGATAAACATTCCTCCGCCCAACCCAGGATCTCTCCCTTTCTCCAGTCAATATGAGGGTTATGTCTCTGGAGCCAGGTGGCACCTAAAACCACCGGTGACTGGGGGGAATTAATGACCAGGAAACTGATGGATTCTTTATGATTCCCCCCCAAATGAAGAGTTACAGGTTTGGTAATCTGCGATGAAGAGTTCAGAGGATGACCGTCTAGGGCCACCACGGAGTGTTCTTTGGACGTCTCAAGAATATTGATACCAGCTTTAATGGCGAAACTAATATCCATGAATTCGGTGTCGGCCCCAGAGTCAATAAACACCCTCACAGGAATAGAGGACTTACCCGGAATGGAGAGGGTGGCTGGATGGGTGACAGATGAGGAGAGTTCGGATGAGAGAGTCCTGCTCAGTAAACCTCTCCTCATGTTTACTGAGCGAGTCCTTTTACCGGACACACAGAGATGATGTGTCCAGACCCCCCACAGTAGAAGCATAGGTGACCCCTTCACCGCCTTTCACGTTCGGCGGGAGTGAGGCGACTGCGGCCCAACTGCATGGGTTCCTCTGCAGGGAGAGGGGAAGAGACAGGAAAAAACTTAGGGGTCTTGGCTTCCAGAGGAGGTTCACTAACCATCGAGGTGGCTGGAAGAGCGCATGATCCTCGCTCCCTTGATCGTTCAGCCAAGCGAAGGTCCACCCTGGTGGCCAAGTCCTCCAAGTCCTGTAGAGAGTCAGGGTAGCGCTTGGTAGCAAGACCATCCTTGATGTTGTCGTTGAGACCCCGGTAAAAAGCATCAGTGAGCGCCTCCTCATTCCAATGGCTACCTGAAGCAATTGAATGAAAGTCAATGATGTAGTCAGTTACTCGGCGATTACCTTGACGGATGGAAAACAGGCGTCGGGCGGCCTCCCTCTCAGGAAGGACTGGGTCGAACACACGACACAGCTCCTTGGCAAAAGTCTGAAAAATGTAGCAGATAGGAGAGTCGCGCTGCCACTCAGCAGTTCCCCACCTCTTGGCCTTGCCGGAGAGGAGAGAGATTGTGTACGCCACCTTAGACCTTTCTGTGGTGAAACAAGAGGGTTGCAGCTGAAAATGAATTTCACATTGGGTAATGAAAGGTCTGCATTGATCTGGTTCCCCTGAAAATAGTTCGGGGGGGGCAAGACGAGGCTCCCGAACTGACCCAGAAGCAGAGTGAGAAGTGGCAGAGTCTTGGTTAGTGGTCTGAGGTGTTAAGGTTTTTAACATGCGGACAATGTCCTCCATGCCCGACTCAAGTTTACCTATAGCGCCCTCGACACCAGAGCGCCAGTCTGCAGAGGGTGAGTGGTCCATGACTTTTGGCCAGATAGTTCTGTAACGAACCCCTTCAACTCTGGACCAAAATCACCACAACAGAGAGACTTAGATTACAAAATTTATTATAGAAACCCTCGTTTCTCAAAAGTGAGTCTGGTTCTGGTGTCGATCCCTGGGTCAAAGGCTGGAACGAGTCTGTAGGCAGAAAGAGAACGGTTAGTGGCCAGGCAGTAGACAGAAGCGAGAGCAAATG
>NW_023623596.1:0-4298 GCF_014905685.2 Nematolebias whitei | reverse complement strand
TATATTTGTCATACAACTAGTGACACGTACCCACGTGACTCACTACAAACTGGTGGCCCGTACGCCTCATAAATGACTGTTGATACGTGTAAGATTGATGATTTAAATGTTGGCATGTTGAAAAAGTAACGGTTTATCAGCTGTGATTGAACGCAGCCGGAGCTGCGCGCTCGGAGCTGCGCCTTTCAAGCAAACGCTGCATGTTCTAAGCGTTGGGCTAGTAATGTTTTAAAAGCTGAAATTGTGTCATTGAGTCTTTATGAAAGCTGAATTTGTACGTCTGTTACGTGTAACTAAGAGCTGATGAGCTGTGGAAGACGTTATTCTGTTTAAAAGTACGAGGTTCTGCTAAGACCCGGCTGTGGGTTCGGTTCTGTTCAGTTTGAACGAGTATTTTGAATAGATGGATAAACGTTTTAAAAGCTGAGTGCCATCTCAGAACACAGTTAGGAGTTGATTCGTTACAATTTTTAACAGAAAAAGTACATTTTGACAGTTTAAAAGACGAAAAGTGACGAACTATTTTCAGGCTAAACCTAGCATGCTTGCTGCTAACGCTTCTTGATTGGTTGAATTCGCTGTTGTGGAGCGCTCTGATTTGCTGAGAAGTTTGACTGACGTGCTACGTCATCTCCCCTCACCCCTGCGCTGCTCTGTCATTGGCTGATTGACGTGTCAATCACGTCACCCGGAAATGAAATTCGTTTTCATAGGGAAATAAAATCTGCTTTTTAAAGCTGAAAAGTAACTTTAAAGTGGTTTTGACACGCTGGTCAAGTGCTTCGAAGCACACTCGCTGAAATTTTGTCACGTTAGACTTTAAAATTCGTCATAAAATGATGTTTTTAAACAACGCTAGCAATGCTAATTTTAAGCTAACGACCGGAGTTTAAACTACGCTTAAAATCACTAAATGAAGCTGCTATATTGTTCCAAAAACTCATGTTCAGGCTAAGAAGTCGTGTTTGTTGAAATTTTGCCACGTTTGTGTAAAAATCCGTTCAGAAATGTTGATTTTAACCGAGTTTAGCCGAAGCTAACTTCAAGCTAAGCGGCTAACAACAGGATGTCAACCGAACGCCACAGGAAGTTATAGCTCCCCTAGTGGATAACACAAACAGTGTCTGAGTTAAGATTAGTAAGGTAAGGCTGACATCTTCTGGACAACCTTGAGAAGACAGGTTTCACTCACTTTTTTAGGTCTAAACAGTGAAATTAAACGTTTTAATCTTTCTAAAAGCATTTTCGAGTCAATAAACGTTCCTTAAAGCTGAAAATTACTGTTATCTTGCATTTTAAAAGTTATAAGGTATTTATGCAAACGAGCATTCACCAAAACAGTTTTATTTCACTGGTAATCCCTTAAAACTAAGGTACAAAAATAAACATTAACTTTTTAAAAATAGAAACAGTTACAGATTTTCACAAAGTTGGAAAAAGTTTACTCATTTGCTAAAAGGATAGTGCACGTTTAATTGATAAATCACTAAATAAAAGTAAATACATCAGACAAAGAGACTTTGCTGATTTTATTTATTTTGAAAAACCTAAAACATTAAAATTCTCCTGTTTAATCTTTAAATAGAAGAAAAATGACAAGCGAAGAAGAAGAAGACAACTTTTCAAAACCAACAAATGATGATATCATTTTGGGGGCCTTAAATATTTTGACAAATCCACTAATTGGCAAAGAAATACAACAATTAGAACAACTTGATGAAGCTCAAAGACAAGAAGAGCTGAAAAGTTTGGCCGCAGGAACATTAAAGACAGAGAGTAAAAAGCTCAGCCTTGAACGGTTAGCAAAAATCTCTCTGCTTCTAAAAGCTGAATTGGATGAACGGTCGGAACGCCTTGACTGGATGTCTAAAACACATGAGAAGGATCTCTCAGAAATGCAGGCGTCACTAGAAGCAAAATCTTATGAAAAGATTAAAGAAATAGACCGTCAGTACAAAGCCACGTGTGCAGATAACGAGGTGCTACAACAACAGTTGCAGCTTGCAAAAACTGAACTGGAACAATGCAAAATAGATAAACAAAATCTACAAAAGCTACATATGCGCTTAGAAGGTGACTACTGTACATCCCAGGAACATTTAAAAAAATGTGAGGCGAAACTAATAGCAGCAATAGAAAAAGGTCAGAATGTTGTTCAAGGTGACCTGGAATCCAAACCAGACCTTGAACAAAGTCGGACTAATACACCAATTACTCAACGACCTCTTTACTCACATGGTGCTTTTAGACCCATCCAATCACCTACACAAACGGGCAGAGTAACACCCCCACAACTGATCACGCATGTGAGACCATTGATATCTTCTCCATCAATGGATGACTTGCAAAAAATCTCAAAATATGTACAACGTTTCATCCCTGAACCGTTGGGCTCCGCTGGAACGAAAGCGTACCTCAGAGATCTGGATTTCAGATTGAGAGCTTATCCAAACGCTACGGTAGAAGATAAAATCAGTCTGATACGACTCACTTCGGACAGAGAGGTGTTTACCTTCATCGAGCGTCTACCAGATGCAACGAGAAGGGATTACAAACTTCTGTGTGAAGCTCTGATTAAAGAGTACGACTCCTGCGCAGGGCCTGCTGGGTATCCAGCCGCAGACAAGGTCACGCAGGGCAAGAATGAACATCCAAAAGTTTATTACAAAAGAATCTTCCAAGCTTATTTTGGTAGCAGAAATGAAACCGGAATGGAGGAAGAAGAAGGTTTTAAATTTGTTTTCAGCAAAAATCTCCATCCTGACATTCAAACGTCAGTGCAAATGATGGCAAATTACAGAGAAAAATCCATCAGTGAGATTAAACAGTGCGCTGTGAACGTGTTTGAGGCACGTTGTCATGCCAAGACGCCCATAGAAGTGTTTCCTGGTGTAAAGGTTAAACCCCACTCCCTAGAATTAGAAGGAAGGCGTTCATTGCCACCCCCTCCTAAAAAAGGAGAAAAAAGGCAGTATTTTCAGACTAACAAACCGCATCATGAAGGTGCACGCTGGGACAAAAAGGCTCCTCCTTCAGAGGACGAACGTGATTATCGTAAATGGGACCAGCGGAGGACGCAAAAAAATGGGAACCGAGAGGAACCCCAAAAAGACGTACCTACCCGCCCCCCACCTCGGACGAAACGTCCAGAGGCGAAAAAATCACAAAAATCCCAGAAAAAAGGCCCTCCACCTCTGAGCTCGGAAGAGACAGAAAAATTGCGTGAAATGTTAGAAGATTTGAAACACACTGACAAGGGAAGCCGACCAAAAGCACTATGCAGTGAGGTACTCACTACTACATCTCTGGACGCGAATGACAACACTACAGATGTCGGTGAAACACACCAAGACGTTGCTGTTGTTGCCTCAAACAACCCCTCATCGGATGAAAGGGGGGTAATCACACACACAAACGATGACCAGTCATCGCAAGCTGAACACGCAGAAACAGCTACAGCTGTGCTGACGGTTCAGACAAACCAAGATTACACAGATAAATCTGAACGCGTGAAAAAGCGTCAGAAAAAAACCAAAAGGTTTCTGTGTAACTTTATCAGAAAGGGGGCCGCCAAAAAGGCGTACCTGTCAGTAACACTCGAAGGTGTCCTCACACACGAAGCACTCCTGGACGGTGGGGCAGACATAACAATTATGTCAGCTAAACTGTTCGAGGAGCTGAGGACAGCCGCAGCTGAGAAAAACAGGATAATACCTCTATCTGACTGTGCTATAGAAATGCAGGGTCTCTCGGAGAATAAAACAACCCTGACAGCTATAGCAATGGTTCACATGCAGATTGGCAATATGACACTGTACCACCCGGTACACGTGACCCATGTTGACTCATTCCCATTTTTGGTTGGCCAGGATTTTATAAATCGCTTTAACGCGATTATAGATTATGGTGATCAAACAATGTGGACAACAGTGAGCAAACCACTGCCAATAGAAACGCCTCCGGAGTGTGACACAGACTGCCCAACAGCAGGTACCGCGGAAGGCACAAAGGACTCCTCAGCCGAGGACACGAGCCCGGTGAGTACTCCTCTGACACCATGTGAAACCAAAGAAACCCAAGTGGTCCAAACTCTGACTCAACAAGACAGCCTCCTCTGTGAGCTGGAACAGTCAGAGTCCACCAAACACTACCTACCACTGGTAGTTAAGGGTGTAGAGATCCAAGGGTCCCACACCAACGATGCTGTACTGTCTCTGTGGACAGATAAATCAGCAATTAACCGAGCTTTCTACGAAACCTTGGTTCACAAACACGTTGGTCTAGAACTAATTAAAAAA
>NW_023623595.1:0-4299 GCF_014905685.2 Nematolebias whitei | reverse complement strand
ATGGATGGATGGATGGATGGATGGATGGATGGATGGATGGATGGATGAATGTATGGATGGATGGATGGAGATCAGTTGTGATAAATCCATATATTTCTGACTTTCTCTTCTGTCACCACTTTCATATAAACCAGATGTGGGCACGAAGGCCAGCGAGTCTGTTGGACTGATCATATAAATTATTAGCATGCAGAACATGAATGTATGGTACTTGAAATATAATGGTCTATGATTTATTGACGTCCAAGCATCCGTTACATTATTGACATTGTGCTCACCTATACAATGATAATAAATTTGCAAAGTATTAAGCAGCCCTAATACCAACAGATGTCAACCTGACAGATCAAGGTGTCCTAAGTATCCAGGAGACAGAGCCAGGAGCCACAAAGTGTTTGTGGGTACAGTATGTTGCCTTTTGGACAGGGTTTCTTTCATATTGACTGCTTTGTCTTATTTTTTCCAGCTGCTTTAGTAGTTTAGGCACAAGTATGTATGAATCATGCAGCTTTGTGATGTTTATATAAGAATGTGGTGGTGTGTGTATATAAATATGAAAGCTCGTAGTGCCAATCTTGAAATATGCCCATTTAAGATAAAGACCTTCATTCTGGGACATCTGTGGTGAATCGTTTGCTCACACAAACATATGAATGCACAAACACCCTCATGCATGGGTAGAGACTCTGAACTGGTGTGACCATTTTTATGAAGAAGGCCTGTCGCGGATGCATCAATTTCCTCCCTCTGCTGGACCAGTCCACACTCACACACATATCTGTAAAGCTGCATTTTTCTCCCTGTGTCTGTTGCACAGGCTCAGTAATTGCTTGCTAAAATGTGTATGTGTATATGAGTGGATATATTTGTGTGTGTTTAGGTGTCTCGGTCAAATCCTGAGGGATGTGAACCCTCTGCTGGGTTGTTTCGTTTTTTTAACGGGATGCTCAGGGCCTCATTTGTTCCAGTGTGTCTTGGGAGAAATCACTATGATGCTACAATCCCCCTCTCTTAAAAACAAAGGATGGAGAATGAGGTATGACAGCACAACACCAACTTTTAAACATGCCCACTGGTCAAATAGGCAACAAAAACATTATATTAGCATGTAGCTGCATATTTACTGTTATTCTGGACTAGCGGTCACAGTTTAGATCCAGCTATAGCTCATGTTTGTGTCCTCTGTGTCTTCTTCCTGAGTTGTAAAGCTGCTGCAGACAGCAGCCCAGAGGTAGCAGCTCCCTGCATGTTAGCAGGTGGAAGATCTGGGTCACTGAATGCCTCCTCCTCCCACATGCCTTGCATCCTTTCACTCCCCTCCTGTTCTATCAGCCTCCATCGTCTCTTAATCCATGCCTTCCTTCCTGTCTGCTATTGTCTAATCTCAGAGCCAATAATATCACAAATTCAATCTGTCTGCTTTTTGTTTTACGCTCCTTCAATCTTCAGCTGACATTTTTATCCTGTTGTCCCTTTGGGTTTTTTTTCCTGGTGCAGCATTAGTGTGGAGGTAATTACTGAGGACGTAGCTTGGCCAGAGCTTATCACACCGTTTGCTCTCTTTCCCCCAGGATCCGTCTCTTCCCTTTCCACTTTTTTCTCATTCAGTTTCTGTCCTTTTTTATATGAGGTCTCCGCAGAGATTCTTATTTTGGAAGGGCATTGGGTTAGTGACATTTAAAAGCTGAAATTTTAATCCAACCCCCGTTTAAATTCAGCTGTCCGAGAAGCCTTTGTTGACTTTTGTTGAGTTGCGCTTTATCACGGCCAAACATGCACTGAACAGTCAGAGACAGGCACAAAACCTTGCACAACACGTGCAAGCATTCTGGATTTAATATTTTTTTTATTCATGTTGCTTTTAATTTTTGCTTTCAGACAACATAAAAGCATAAAATGAGATGATTTCTTTGCTCTTTTTTATAAACTTTGAAGGACGCCAGCACCACTACTGTTTACATTTAAAATATTCATCAGCTTTGTTAAAAAATACATTTTAGTGATTTTAGACTTAATTTTGTAATTTACAGGCTGACACAATGAACATGTTTTGATGAATAAACTGGATAAGTATAAAGAACGATATATAAAAAAATATATATGAAAGCTGCTCCCAGTGGCTCATTAGTGTCACCGTGCTGTCACTTCCTGATAGCACTCCTGAAATAACAAAGGGTAAAGTAGAAATTGTGCCTTAAAACAAACATTCATTGTACAAAATATTTAGGCCTTAATAAAAAAGAATATTTAAGTTTAAGTGGCAGAAGCAGCTGGTGGTCACATAAGTCAGTTTTTACATATGCATGGTCTTTTTTGTTAGGCATTTGACATAAAACATTTTGAGCTTTGATACAATAGAAGTCAATGAGAGTTTGGTTGTGCTCTCAGAAGAATTAAAAGAGAAAATGGTAAGACAAATAAGAAGACAATACAACATTTTAATGAATAAATTGTACAATAAAATAAATGTGTATTACAAAAGGTGCTATAAAATATTTGATCCTGATAGAATTTGTGTTAGTTTCATATATTGTGTTAAAATTGTTAAACATTGTAAAACCTAAACTGCAAATGTGTGAAAAATATTAAAACCCAGTCATGTAAAGTAGTGTTTACAACTTTAGCATTAGGATCCCACTGTGGGTTGTTAAACACAAAGTGAAGTTTCTCTGATATACTTTGTAAACCTGAATTCAGATTAAATGTAAAAAAAACCAAAAAAACAACAAGAATGGGGATGGTACATTTTCACTATGATTTTAACCAAAAATAAATGTTCAGAGTCAGAGTTTCTTTATTTGTCATTCACACCACATGTGGTACATGGGGTGGAACAAAATTGTGTACACAGTGTCCCAGTTACATCCAACAAAAGTATAAAATGTAAAAGAAAAACAGCAATAAGATATAAGATATGAAATAAGAAAAATATTAACTAAAAATATGCTAAGCAACAGTAGTACAAAAACAATATGCCAAACAGCTGCATGAACATGTATGAGCAGATGAGTACGAATGAACACATCAACATGAAACAGATCAGCAACTTCATGATGTAATTTTTCACAGTGATTATCCTGATTAGAGATTCATGAGTTTATCAGCTTCAGGGTAGAAGCTGTTCCTCAGTCTAGTGGTTCTACACAATGCTCCTCAACCTCCTGCCTGAGGGGGATGGGGCTCGCCTCAGGCGCTTGAGGAAGTAGAGTCTCTGATGAGCTTTCTTGATCAGGCTGGTGGTGTTGTTGTCGTAGCTGAGGTTGTCATTCAGGTGCACATCCAAGTATTTGTAGCTGGAGACCACTTCCATCGCAGATCCTCCTGGGGGGTAGATGTGTTTGTTTCATCTGAAGTCCATGACTATCTCCTTCATCTTCTTCACATTGATGTGAAGGTTGTTCTTCTTGCACCAGCTCTCCAGGTGTTCCACCTCCTGATGGACTCATCATTGTTTGTGATGCATCCCACCACCGCTGAAACTTTACAATGTGACAGTCTGGATGGGTAGGTACACAGTCATACGTGAGCAGAGTGAACAGGAGAGGGCTCAACACACAGCCCTGAGGGGTGCCAGTGCTGAGGATTACGGTGGAGGAGAAGTTGTGGACCCTCACAGACTGCGGTCTGTTTATTAAGAATTCTAGGACCCAGTTGCAAATGGAGGGGCTTAGTCCTAGTGTGAGTAGTTTGTCCATCAGGGTTTGGGGGATCTTGGTGTTGAAGGCAGACATGAAGTCCACAAAGAGCATACGGATGTAGGAGTCCTTCTCCAGGGGGGTGAGAGCAGTGTGGACCACAGAGGAGATGGCGTTTTCTGTTGCTCGATTCTCGCAGTATACGTACTGGTGAGGGTCCTCATTGATGTTGATGGTTGTTTTGATGTGGCTCAGATGTTAAATGTTCACAAAGGTATCACAATTGTGAAGATTGTGTGTGTTGTATATGATCTTGTTTAACTGCAATTTTATTCACTATAATATTCTCATTAGTAATATATATTAATGAAATTCTGAAATTCTTTTCTTTGCTTAAAAAAGCACATCACGAGAAAAGACTATATTGTTGGACTTTTCATCATTTTCCATCTGTTAAATGTTTGTTTTATCACAAGACAATGAAATACTCAAGTGCTTGGTTCTAAGGTTATTGTAGGTTTTTAAGGGTTTCCTAGCTTAAAACTAATTAAAACAACACCCTGATGTTTTGTTACCTAAACACCAAAGTTAATGTAGATGGGATACCAATTGCAACACGTCAAAAAGGGGAAATGGATCACCCTGGCCTTCTAGGTCTTATCCA
>NW_023623594.1:0-4299 GCF_014905685.2 Nematolebias whitei | reverse complement strand
CAAATCTCGGTCCGGGGGCCTTTCTGGGTGGAGTTTGTATGTTCTCTCCGTGCATGCGTGGGTTTTCTCCGGGTACTCCGGTTTCCTCCTACAGATCAAAAACATGCATGTTAGGCTGATTGGTGACTCTAAATTGTCCCTAGGTGTGAGTGAGAGAGTGAATGGTTGTTTGACTCTATGTGTCCCTGTGATGGACTTGCAACTCTTGTCCAGGGTGTATCCTGCCCCTTGCAGAGTGATTGCTGGACATGGGCACCAGCGCGATTCCTGTTACCCAAAATGGAAGAAGCGGATTAAAGATAATGGATGGATGGTTATATATATATATATATATATATATATATATATATATATGAACAGTATGTATGTATATAAGACAATGTTTTTGTATGACAACCCAGTGACAAGATGCCTGCAGCACCAGCCCAACATTATGACGTCACGCGTGCCATTGAGTTTAGATTTGTGAACATTTACAAATTTGTACGTTCGAGTGTTGTCATTGTGTTAGAGTGAGTAAATGTCATGAATAAATTTGACATTAAACATAATTTAAGTTGAAGTGTTACATAATTTTCAGCCCCCTTTTTTGGCATCTACTTTTAGTAGCAGGTCAAATTGACAAAGACCATGCAGAATAATGTAGTATTTTAATTCCACAGCAGAGAAAGCTATGTAGTGTCTGTAAGTAGGTGTAGGGGTAAAATATCAGTATTGGTATCGGTTATCGGCCAAATAAGTTTTAACATATCGGCATATTGGATATTGGCCAAAAATCCAATATTGTGCATGCCTTGTTGATGTACTGTATATATATATATATATATATATATATATATATATATATATATATATATATATATATATATATATATATATAGATATATATATATATATATATATATATATATATATAATTTAATGACTTTCTGTGACATCTCAGTTTCTATAAGCCTCTCTGTGTATGTCAGAGTGGTTAATTCAATTCAGTTCAGTTTATTTATATATCACCCAATCACAGCATAAGACATCTCAGGGCACTGCACAGAAACATACATAAAAAGCAAGTCATGTTTTACCATAAACTCGGCTGAGACGATTAATTCTCATAGCTAAACACAGCGATGCGAGGGTGATAAAATAGAGCTGTATGAAAAAAAAAAGTTTTTTGTTAGGAAGCGGACAGCACGGTAGCGCAACTGGTACAGCTGCTGCCTCTCAGCAAGCAGGTCCCTGGTTCAAATCCTGGTCTAGGGGCCTTTCTGGGTGGAGTTTACATGTTCTCTCCGTGCATGTGTGGGTTTTCTCCGGGTACTCTGGTTTCCTGCCACAGACCAAAAACATGCATGTTAGGCTGATTGGTAACTCTAAATTGTCCCTAGGTGTGAGTGAGAATGGTTGTTTGTCTCTATGTGGCCATGTGATGGACTTGTGACCTGTCCAGGGTGTACCCCACCCCTCGCACTGTGATTGCTGGACATGGGCACCGGCGACCCCCGTGACCCAAAATGGAAGAAGCCGGTAAAAGATAATGGATGGATGAATAGTCAGGAAGCAATAGTCAGGAGGGTTATGGGCCTTACGCAAGTGCCCAGAGTGGGACAAGTGAGAGTGGTGGTAGGGCTAGGTGTTTTATCTTTCTCACCCACATATTTAATTTGAGAGTCAGGGTATTTGAACAGTAAACCTCCTGATTGCAGGCTCATATCTGTGCCACCACTCCCAGTTGATGTATTATTTCATTCCAAAGCATGTCACAACCTGCATTCTTAGAAATGTTTTGTCCAATGTGAAACATTTAGTCAATGCTGAATTGTGATGTCTTTGTGAAAAACAATCCATGCTTCTTAACTTCCTCCTCATGGTTTCTAATTATCTTATAAACAAATTATTTTTGTGCATAAGCCAAAGGACCTTCTTTACATGACTAACCAACACTTGCTCCTCCAGTAAAGCTGAAAATCGGTATGATGTCAGAAAAGAACTAACAACCGCAATAGATTTTTATAAAAATAATATATAAAAAAAAAAGTTTTTAGTCTCCATAATGTATTATGTTGTACTTATCCACCAAAAAGGTCCCTGTTTTGTTTAGGATTTTCGAAAAAATTAAATAAAAAACTAAAGTAATGCAAGATAAAACAAATTTACTAAAGGTCACCCTAAGAACAGCTCACCTAGTCATTTAATTATTTATTAATTTATTTACAACCTTTTTTTTGCTCATTTTGGCAAGTATTTAAGGAAGAAAGTAACAGTGAATCTATTTTAAAGTATTTGATCATGTAAGACGTTAAATCTATGCAAAATATAGATATTTTTATATTTTACAAGAAGTAAAGTAACTTGTGCTTTTGTATTGTTGTCTTTACATCAATTGTAGACCACAAGAGGGCTTCATCCACCCATGCTTTGTCAGAGACAGTGATTGTATTAAAATAAACACTGAATCTGACTATCATTAAATGTATTCATGAGAAAAGATCATTTATGTTTTTCCTGTTGGGCTTTATATATTCACACCAGCATGTATAATGCATATCTGAAATATTGTTATCTATTGCTGTAATGTTTCTTGAAAACATTTTTAGATTTGCAAAATCATAAAAAAAACACTGCAAAAAATTTGAAATAAATAGGAGAAATGCTTGTAACAGCATCTTAGACAGGCGAATATGCTGATTATCTGATACAACTAAAATATGTAAGAATCAAATTAATACTGTTGTTGTGATAGTCCGCTCAGAGGAAAAACCTTAAATGAAACTGATGATATTATAACAGATGCAAGGAATTAGAATGGAATGAACATCTGAGCAGTGCCGGCCCAAGCCTCCATGAAGCCATAAGCGAAATTTGGTTTGGGCCCCTCTATTTCTGCTAATAATGTGGATTACTGCAATCAACAGTCAGTTGATCAGATCATTCAACCACCTAACATAAACTCATTGCAACTCTGACAGCCCTGTTTACATTATCCTATATGTATATATCATAGTGGTACTAAAAGTAACAACAACAAAAAAACAAAACCAAACAAAAAAACCACCTGTATGCAATGTATTTTAAAGCAAAAGTGTCATCTGGTTTATTATCTTTGGTTCTGCAACAGTAATATTCAAAATATTTTGTAGTGCAAGATCAACAACAAACAGATAAAATAACTTAGATGCATAAAAACAAATTAAATTGTGCAAAAACAGACAAAATAAAATATCAAGAAAATACTTAATGTAAATGAACAATTATTTGAAACCACGTAAAAATGTTTTAAACAAGAAATTTAAAGTTGAATAAAAATGTATGCAGCAATTTGCAATAGCTGAACTTAAAATATTAAATAGAATCATATGGAAATCATTACTTAAAAAAAAAAAAAGATCAATTCCATAATTGGGGGCCCCCTAGTGGCCCCGGGCCCTAAGCAGACGCTAGTTTGCTTATGCCTTGGGCCGGCCCTGCATCTGAGTAATTAAACATTTTTGTTGCAAACTAATGTTTGAAAAATTGTCTTTACTACAATTTGTTTAAAGAAAGCACAGGAGGTGAAGTCTGACCTGTTCTGGGGGAAAAAAAAAAAATGCTGTTTTTATTGGCTTTAGGAACCATTTGAATAAAGATTTTCCACTACCTGTGACAAAAACACTTTGAAGTGGAAACTGGCTGAGTAATTTTTGGAAATTAACATTTGCTTTTCTTTCTCCTCATTATAAACTGTGTCTCAAATTAGAAAATCCACAGGTTTTTGAAATCATAATTGTTCAGAAAAGTGGTTTGCGTATACAAATCACTCAGCTACAAGCCTAAAACCTAAATGCACACCAGTGAAACTGAACATCTTGTTCAGGTCCGGTCTGTTCAAGTGTTCCACTATAATATGGTGCACATTAGATGTACTTTTAGTGGAAATGGCCCGGTGTGGGAACAGACATAAACCCTAAAATCCGGTCTTCTCTCTGTTTGCTATCAACCACTGCAAAGTCTGCACACTTGAGAGGAAGTGACAGCGCTGAGGACCCTCGGGGTAGGATTGTTGTGACCAGGCTCTGTGCTTGTCACACTGTGAGTGACATTTACCAGAAGAGTCTGTACCAACAGAAGAAATCAGATGTGATAGTGTAGCATTTGGGAAGGAGCAGGATTCTACGAAACATCTGTAAAGCAGTTTTTTCATTTAGACTATATTATTTTATTTAGATAAAGATTATAGAAAATTAAATTTGAGAAAGACGGATTGTTTTGTGACTTATTAGAGACTTTGTTGAGGGAATATATATATATATATATATATATATATAT
>NW_023623593.1:1641-4301 GCF_014905685.2 Nematolebias whitei | reverse complement strand
AAGAAGGAAGAAAGAAAGGAAGGAAGGCAGGCAGACAGGCAGGAAGGAAGGAAGGAAGGAAGGAAGGCAGGCAGAAAGGAAGGAAGGAAGGCAGACAGAGGCTGGCAGAAAGGAAGGAAGGAAGGCAGGCAGACAGGCAGGAAGGAAGGAAGAAAGGAAGGAAGGAAGGCAGGAAGGCAAACAGGTAGGAAGGAAGGAAGGAAGGCAAGCAGGCAGGTAGACATGAAGGAAGGAAGGCAGACAGGCAGGATAGAAGGAAGGAAGGAAGGAAGGCAGGCAGGCAGGAAGGAAGGAAGGAAAGAGAGTGGACCAGCATCCCCCCCCCCCCCCCCTTCCTTCCTTCCTTCCTTTCTTGAATGAAGGATTTTTATATTTCAGGTCAAGTCTTCCTCTGTTTTTTACTATAGTATTTGAAATCAAATCTTTTTTTTTTTTTAATGGCTTGCTGACTCCCTGATGTTCTCCTCCCTGCCTTATGTAAATCAACATCACTTATAACAAAAACAATATTTTACAATTGATCTTGTTCGTTAAACAGCAGAACTTATAGTATTTTAGGTTTTAAATAAAATTACATTAAATTATGCATGTTTCAGTGAAAACTCCTTTTCAGTCCTTTTTTGTTTACCAGCTCATGCCTAAACATGCTTAGATAAAAATTTAAAAAAGTCTTTGACACAGCTGGCTCTAAATTTTGATGATCGCATTTATACCTTCTAAATCTCCCTGGAACTGTAAGCAGCCATTCTAACTGTAGCTGTGCACAAACACCAGCTGGCATTTTAGCCTATTTGTACTGTGATTGGAGCTGAGGAGCACTCCTGTCACTGGCAAGGAGGGATTTATCAATCACAGAGGTTCTGGCTGCAGCTTTTGCTCACTTTGGCCTGTAGTGCCTCCCTAAAAAAAATGCAAGAGTGATGTGATGAAGAAAACAGGGCAGTAAATGGAGATGTGAGGAGATCTCTGAAAAAATATCTGAAGGATTTAGGAGTGAAGAGGAAGCAAGCTGCAGGAAATGAAGGAAGGGCTGCAGGAGAAAGAAAGGTTTTATTAGAAAAATGACAAATGGAAAGGAGAAGACAGACAAGCAGGAATATCATTGGAGAAAAATAATTAAAATAAGCAGTTTGTGGAAGCTTTTAATACAAACACCGCTCAGAGGAGACATAAACCAATTAATATATGGCAGGTGAACATGCAAACATGCATGCATGATTATACTACGTATGTAAAACACCACATCAGATAACGCTGAGTGTTACTAGTTATACCAAACAGTCAAGGTTTGACATAACCAGGATCCAATTAATTATATTTGAACATATGTCTGCTTCAGCTGATACATATCCAAACTGATTAATTCAGAGAAAGATTTCACATGAGACGAAATTGTGCAAGAATTTCCAGCAGCATTTGGTGTGCAGGGAACTATTTTAATGATGCAAACCTGTTTTCTAACTAAGTTTTGAAAAAAAAAGTAGACCACAAAATAATTAAATACCTTGCTTAAAATAAACACCGTATTTGTCTTATTAAACAAGGGTTTCTTTACACACCTCCTTTCTGACTTCCTCTCAACCTGCTCACAATCTATAAACAGAGAACACACTCAGAGGAGGCACAGACGAGAACACGTTTTGATCACAGAAAGCTCCAATGTATTCTTCAGTGCTGCCATGTTTAGCTTATTGAATGCATCCCCAGATAAATCTGTTCAAAAGATAAAAGGAAAATGTTCAGACACATTAATGATTAGCAGCTGATGACTGATCAAACAAAACACGCTGCCACTAGTAAGTACCGCTCTAATGAAGTCTCTTGAATGCTAAGCAATCAATAACCTACAGAATGCTGTTAAATTGGAGAGGCATTTGTTAGGAGGAGCATTTTAGGTTTAAACAAATGGATGATACATGTGATCAATGACACCCACATCAAAATACCAGCTTCTTTTATGTCCATGCTGGAGAAGAAGTTGAAATGCCCCTTCATAAACAAACACCTCAAACCAGAAATATACCACAAATTAATGAATCATCTTCTCTGTATTTTTGTATTTTCTGTACTCTGCATCTTTTCAGACTAGAGTTGACGTTTGACTCAAAGTATATTGATTCAACATGAGACGAGCACCTACAGTATAAACAGAGTCATGAAGTGCGAGGAAGGGTATAAAATGGTGATAAACCGCAGTCAGGAAATATTGTTAAACCTGCGATTATTCATTTAAGAAGCTCCACGGTGTCACTGGTAATGAAATAAACAATTATATTTGCCAGTTGAATATGTCATGCCTATTCGTTGGCTCCATAATGGACCTTGTGCTCTGTAGCAGTGAATGTCCCTCAAAATAAATACATAAACAAATAATAGAATGCAGTATGAAAAAGGTTGTCAAGGATGAATTATGAAAGTAGTTTGCGACTTTGTGACTAAAAGTTTAAAATATTTCAAAAGAGGAAATATGTTATGGCTGTTAGTTAAAGGAGAAATTTCACACTCTCCATTTTTTTCTCTGAATCTCATTTTGTGGAAGAAGTTCTCAGCAAATTTTATCACAGTTTGACAGTCCTCAGCAGCTTGTCTCCCTGTGTTTCTTTCACTCGGCTGAGTGGAAAGATCTCAGCAATTGTACAAGCTTGCAGCTCAATTGACTC
>NW_023623593.1:0-1541 GCF_014905685.2 Nematolebias whitei | reverse complement strand
CACACACACACACACACACACACACACACACACACACACACACACACACACACACACACACACACACACACACACACACACACATACAGGCATAACGATAGATGGGAATTTAAATCCTGCACAAGAAAAAAAATGGCAACTCTTATAAAAACCTGACACTATAGAATCCCCCAAATCATATAATTAAAAGCTTAGCATTAGTTACAGAAATAATTACGATCAAAAAAATTAAAATTCAATATAAGTTCAATATATTTTGTCAATCACTTCAAAAAGTGAAACGCATACAAATAAAGTAGATTCACTACACATAGAGTGAAACATTGAAAGTCTTTATTTCTTTTAATTTTGATTATTTTTGGCTTACAGATAATGAAAGCCCAAAGCTCAGTGTCTCAGAAAATTAGAATATTGTGATAAAGTCTCATATTGGAAACTCTAATGTCGCCAATGTCATGTCATCTGCTGGTGTTGGTCCACTGTGTTTTCTGAAGTCCTCAGCCCAGGTAAGACGTTTCTGATGTTGTCTCTGGTTCAGGAGTGGCTTGACTTGAGGAATGCTACATTTGTAGCTCATGTCTAGGATTTGTCTGTGTATAGTGCATAGTGTGCATGAGTTTCCAACATGGAGCTTTATCACAATACTCTAATTTTATGTTTTGGAGTTTTGGATTTTCATCATCTGTAGGCCAAAATCATCAAAAGTACAAGAAATACAGACTTGGAATATCTCACTCTATGTGTAATGCATCTATATATGAGTTTAACTTTCTGAAGTGACACTTTCTGACAAAAAACAAAAACAATTTTCACAATATTCTATTTTTTATGTACTTGTATTACCTGCAGCCAGACATGTAAACAGATCACCAGACTGCAATGATGCAGTTTGTTTGTGTAATGATGTGAGCTCTTATGAGCTGTGATACTATTAAGAGAAGGATGACCCTTAGCCACTGCCACACTCAAATTTAGTTCATTATGAAACTGACTGACTATAACCATTTTTGGCTATGGCAACTATATTAAACTGGGCTGACTCCAAATGTGAATGAGGTTTAGATGTACATTCAGTGATTACTTTCTGAGAATTTCACATAAACCTGACCAGTAGTGGTTCATGAGATATTATCTCACGGACAGACAGTGTTGACTCTAACAGTTCATGTCCAACTTTTTTAATTTTTGGCAAAGAAGTAGTACAATGTGGAAAGCTCAAAGTACTTGTCAATGACTCTAAGCTGCTACGATGTCAAATTTTGGCTCAGAACATCTAAAACGGACTCAGTTGTAACTATTTTTGTGTTGGCTAATGGTGAATAGCTGTGGTGGCCCCATTGAACGAGGTCAACTCCAAAAGTAAATTATGTTATAGCTACATTTAATTATTGTTTTCTACAAGTCTCATTAAAATCAATAATATATTTCATGGGATATTTTGCTAACACTACATACACATATACTCAAGCCAAACTATTACCACTGTCTTAATAATGTTCTTTAAATATTTGGAGTAAATTTATGAGCAAAGACTTGTGAAA
>NW_023623592.1:0-4301 GCF_014905685.2 Nematolebias whitei | reverse complement strand
TGGCGTTCCACCTGGCTGATCTGGATGGAGAGCGTGGAAGTCGGCGAAGAGAGTCCTGTCGAGGATGTGACGGGAGGGGACCCAGGAACGTTCCTCAGGACCGTACCCCTCCCAGTCGACCAGGTACTGAACCCCCCGTCCCCTCCGCCTAGAGCGAAGGAGACGGCGCACAGTATAGACAGGGCCACCCTCAATGAAGCGGGCGGGTGGAGGAGCGTGAGCAGGGGCATGAAAAGAGGAGGAGACCACCGGTTTGACACAAGAAACGTGGAAGGTGGGATGGACACGGAGGGACTTGGGGAGAGTCAAGCGAACAGACACAGGGTTGACGACTTTGGAAATGGGAAAGGGTCCAATGAAGCGAGGGGCCAGTTTACGGGACTGGAGCTTAAGTGGGAGATTCTTGGTGGACAACCACACCTTTTGGCCTATGGAGTAAACGGGCTGGGGGGTTCTATGGCGGTCAGCCTGCTTGCGATAGGCCGCCCTACTCTTCAACAAGGCGCGTCTGGCCTTCCTCCAAACCCTCTGGCAGCGTAGGGCGGCCAGATGAGCGGAGGGGACAGAAGCCTCCCTCTCCTGGAGAGAGACGACAGGGGGCTGATAACCAAAAACAACGTAAAAAGGTGACAAACCGGTGGCCGAGGAAGGAATGGAGTTGAGGGCATGTTCAACCCAAGGCAGGGAGGAGCTCCACTTCTCGAGGTCCTGTTGGCATAGAATCCTCAGCTTGCCCTCGACCTCCTGATTAGCCCTCTCCGTCTGGCCATCGGTCTCAGGGTGAAACCCAGAGGAGAGGCTAATGTCAATACCCAGGAGGGAGCAAAACTCCCTCCAAAAGAGAGAGACAAACTGAGGACCCCTGTCGGAAACAATGTTAGTGGGCAGACCGTGGAGTCTAAAAACCTCCCTGGCCATAATCAGGGCGAGTTCCTTGGAAGATGGTAGTTTGGGAAGGGGAATCAAATGGACCATCTTGGAAAAGCGGTCTACAATAGTGAGGATGACCGAGTGAGAATTGGATGGTGGGAGACCGGTAATGAAATCCATTCCTATGTGCGACCAGGGACGAGATGGACAGGGAAGGGGGCGTAACAGCCCTGAAGGAGGGCGCTTGGAGGGTTTGGATTGGGAACAGGAGGGACAAGATCGCACATAGGTTTGGACATCCTGAAATAAGGTCTCCCACCAAAACTGTGACTTAACCAGGGACAACGTTTTACTCAAACCAGGGTGACAGAATAGACGAGAACTATGAGTGAAATCCAAAACTTGTTTAACCATGTAGGGAGGGACAAATAAACGATTGGGTGGGCAACTAGGTGGAGGAGGATCGGTCTGGTTGGAAGCCTTCAGATCCAACTCAAGCTGGGTAACGGCCAGGCGGGCAGTTTCAGGGAGGATAAACTGATCCTCCTGAGAGGAGGGGACGTCATCCTTCTCCATGATGCGAGACAAGGCATCAGGCTTGGTGTTTTTCTCACCGGGTCGAAAAGACAAAGTGAAATTAAAACGTGAAAAGAACAGTGCCCACCTGGCCTGACGGGGGTTGAGGCGACGAGCGGATTTGAGGTACTCCAGGTTCTTATGGTCAGTCCAAACCAAAAAGGGGAACCTGGAGCCCTCCAACCAGTGTCTCCACTCCTCAAGGGCGAGTTTGACGGCAAGCAGCTCCCGATCCCCAATGTCATAGTTCTTTTCTGCCTCGGAGAGACCCTTAGAAAAGAAAGCACAAGGATGCAGGCGTCCCTCCAGGCTGCGCTGACTAAGAATGGCCCCCACCCCAGTACTGGAGGCATCAACTTCGACGACAAAGGGCTCGTCGGGGTTGGGGGCCCGGAGGATGGGAGCTGAAGAAAACAGTTTTTTGAGCACACAAAAGGCTTTGGCTGCTGCGGTGGACCAAACAAAACGAGACTTGGATGAGGTAAGTTCATGGAGAGGCTTAGCGAGTTGGCTGTAACCTTTTATAAAGCGTCTATAAAAATTAGCAAACCCCAGAAAGCGTTGCAGTTGCTTCCGGTCCTTGGGAGTGGGCCAGTCCACCACAGCAGCCACCTTGCAAGAGTCCATGGATACAGAGTCTGGGGAGACAACAAAACCCAGGAAAGTAGTGGAGGTGGTGTGAAACTCACATTTCTCAGCTTTTACATATAGACCATTCTGCAGAAGCCGGGTTAAAACAGATCTAACGTGTTTTTTATGAGCGTTAATGTCCTTAGAAAAAATCAAAATGTCGTCAAGATAAACAAAAACAAACTTGTCAACCATATCCCTAAGCACATCATTAACAAGACATTGAAAAACTGCAGGAGCGTTGGTGAGCCCGAATGGGATCACCAAATATTCATAATGTCCAGTGGGTGTGTTAAATGCAGTCTTCCACTCGTCCCCCTCTCTGATGCGAACCAGATGGTAGGCATTACGGAGGTCGAGCTTAGTGAAAACCTTGGATCCCTGCAGAAGGTCAAATGCAGTGTTCATCAAGGGTAAGGGGTACTTGTTCTTAACAGTAATCTTGTTCAGACCTCTAAAGTCAATGCAGGGACGGAGGGTCTGATCCTTCTTCTTAACAAAAAAGAAACCGGCCCCTGCAGGAGAGACCGAAGGTCTGATGATCCCAGCCTGCAGGGACTCCTGAATGTAAGACTTCATGGCCTCTTGTTCTGGTGAGGATAAAGAATAAAGGCCCCCTCTGGGTGGTGTGGTACCGGGCATTAAGTCAATAGGACAGTCATAGGGTCTGTGCGGGGGTAACGACTTGGCCTTAACTTTATTAAACACCTCCTTGAGGTCATGATAGTCAGTGGGGACCTTAGCTAGGTCTGGATAATAACTGGGCGACTGAGTGACAGAGTCTGAAGGAACCACTGCTTCATAAAGACAGGTAGAGAGACATTCTTCAGACCATCCCAAAATCTCCCTCCGCCTCCAATCTAAGTGTGGGTTATGTTTAGCCAGCCAAGTAGCACCCAAGACTACAGGGTTCTCAGGAGAGTTTATTATAAGAAAACTGATTAGTTCCTTATGATTACCACCTAAACATAACGTGACGGGCTCTGAGACCTGGGAGGAAGAGTTGAGAGGGTGACCATCAAGAGCGACAACGGAGTGGTTTTTAGAAGACTGCAGGATTTTAATTCCGGCAGTGACAGCGAAATCATAGTCCAAAAACTCCGTATCGGCTCCAGAGTCAACAAACACCTTGATGGAGGAACAGATCTTACCCGGAACGCAGATCTCGGCGGGGATGACGAATGGTGAGGAGATGGAGGAAGTGGATGCGCGACTCAATAAACATCTCCTCTCGTTTATTGAGCCCCGCCTTTTACCGGACAAGAGTAGACGGCGTGTCCAGCGTTGCCGCAATAGAAGCACAGCCGATTCCTTCGGCGGTGATCCCGCTCCGCCGGAGTGAGTTTGCTTCGGCCCAGCTGCATAGGCTCCTCAGCCGGACCTGGTAACTGCTGCCGAGGCTCCACTGTCGGACGAGGTGAAGAAACAGAAGGTAAGTCCCACGTCTTCGTGTGAGCGCCGTACTCACCGCGTTGCCTGACGGAGAATGACGTAGCAGTCTTTCTTTCCCGAGAGCGTTCAGCCAGTCGGAGGTCGAGTCTTGTGGCCAGGTCCTCCAAACCTTGTAAGGTCTCAGGAAGTCTCTGGGTTGCCAGCCCGTCCTTAATGGCGTCGTCCAAGCCTCGATAAAAGGCATCGGTTAATGCCTCGTCATTCCAGTGGCTGCCAGACGATACAGAATGAAAGTCAATGATATAATCTGTGACGCGACGGTTACCTTGCTTGATGTCGAATAGACGTCTGGCAGCCTCTCGTTCCGGAAGAACTGGGTCAAAAACTCGGCATAACTCTTTCTTGAAACTTTGAAGAGAGTAAACAAACTGTGAGTCTCTTTGCCACTCTGAAGTTCCCCATATTTTGGCCTTGCCTGTTAATAGTGAGATCATATATGCGACTTTGGAGCGGTCGCAGGTAAACATGGAGGGTTGAAGTTGGAAGTGGATCTCGCATTGTGTGATAAATGGACGGCATTGGTCGGGTGCTCCAGAAAATGCCTCAGGTGGCGAGAGTCTAGGTTCCCGGGTAGGAGCCGGACAGGTTTGAACTGGTTCGGGAGAAGAGGATGACTTAAGTAAACGAACTATCTCCTCCATATTAGTTTCTAGTTTACAAATAGCTCCCTCGACACCAGACTGCCATTCTGCTGTGTGTGAGTGGTCCATCGTGGCCCGATAGTTCTGTAAGGAACTCTCGTGAGGGTTTGGACCAAGATCACAACACAACAG
>NW_023623591.1:0-4301 GCF_014905685.2 Nematolebias whitei | reverse complement strand
AATGCTCGATAGGAATTATAAAAAGGTATAACATATTAAATCCAACATTCCCTCTTTTGAACTCCCATTTTCATGGGAGTTCACCCCTTTTATGGATTTGTCAATATGGAAGTGACGACCCAAACTTACTGCACTCTCCAGGGGTCCTGGACCAGACCCCTGATCCAACACCTGTGAAAAGTACCAAACACCTAAACCTTTATAAAAATACAAAAAGCGCCAACACCACTCCTAGTAAAAGATAAATAAGTAAAACTCTATTTTAAACCACCTTTAAAATACCTTGTGGCATTTTAGAATGATTAAATGCCCAATTGAATGGAGCAAAATATTTGAATAGTTAAGTGAATAGTTAAGTTAAGTGAATTGTTAAGTTAGTGAATAGTTAAGTTTCCAATTGAATCCACGACCCTTCTCTGGTTGTTTTTCAGAATGACTGAAAGGTAAGACAAGACACTCATATTAAACAGGAAAAGCCAACACCCTCAATTTAAACGGTCCTATCTAGCAGGTCTTTAGTTCTTGAGCTTGCGGTGGGAGGCCTTGTTCATCCACAAGGGTCCTTTGGTGCTCGGCGGGATTTGGCCCGCGGAGATATCTTCATGTAAAGTCCTCAGAACCTTATCAGTCTGATTAAACATTCTAAATGACGTGTGTGTATTGGGACAAAACTAAAATCAGTTTGGCGCGTCTTCTGTTCTTCACGGTCAGGGCTGGTAATCTTCCGTCCTTACCCGATCCACCCGACCGACTTCAGGCAGAGCGGAGACTCCTTCTCCTACGCTTGCTACTGCCTTTTTCCAACCAGAACAAAGGGGCAAAGAATGAGCTCCCACGAAGGTCCTGTCACCTCCTCCAGGTGTAGTGGGGAGCTGATGTTCCAGCAGATCAGCCTCAATCAGGTCCAGCAATCGATTCCGCTCCTTTCCAGGGGTGCCCTGGTCGCGGGCGTCACAGGTGTCAGTCTCATTCTGGAGACTGATGGCGTGTGATGTACTCTCCACCACCTGGTGGCGTCCTGTCCCTCTTTTCAGCAGGACCCAGTCCGATGTGAGTCTGTCTCCTCAGTCAGAGTTTCTCCCTCCTGGTGAGAAAAGCTGGACACCAAAGCTTGCGACTTGTTAAGCACCCTGCATGGCCTTTTGGTTATTTTATCTGTGGGATCCATGACCCATTTGTGGGCCTGGAAAAACTGACTGTGGTTACTTCTTTAGTGAATAAAACCTGTTTCTGAATTATTGGACACCCTGATGGTTATTATTGCTACTGATAGGTGTATTATTACACTGTAATGTTATCCTAAAACAGAATTTGTAAAACTAAAATAAAATGCTATTCTTACATGCATCTATACACTTGAAACTGAATTGTGTTACATACTGGACTTCTCCAGGGATACCTGTGTGCTCTCGTCCCATCTGTCACCCTTACAAGCCTTTGCCGTCAACCGGTCTACCTACAATTAAAATTAAACATACACAATACAACAACAATAACAATCCCCCACGCCGGCCCCACTCCTCCTGGAGCCTGTGGAAGTAACTTCATTAAACGCTTGTGCACACATCAAAGTACAATATATCCATAAGTTTAAAACAACTGACATATAACACTGGAGAATGAAAATGAATTAAATCTTCCCTCCCGGTACCTGTCTGTGCTAGAGAGGGAGGAAAAAGCAAGGAAGAAAAAGAGAGAAAGAGGAAAAATAAGAGAGAGAACGAGGAAAAAAAATGGTTAAAATCCTTTGTTCATGAAACCTTTTATTATTAGCCCAATTAAACTATAAGTCCAGTCCAGTCCAGTCAAGTCAGTTGTGTTTAAAATTATCAAACCACCCCATTTCCCCTCAACCTTTGCTCAAATCCACTTCAGGCTAGGGGCGTCCCCCTTTCTGGAATCTGTACACATTACAACAAAGAAGAAAAAAAAATACTGTTGTTAAACCGATATATACAATATACAATATACAAGTACAATGTCGTTTTGTAGGCTTCTGATTTATTCCACTTTCCAAATGTCAATGTGATTATCCTAAAGGATCCTTTAAACGCTTCAGACTTACTATTTGTTTTTTGTTTTAAATTATAAAACCCTAAGAAGTTATTTTTGTATATTTTGTAATGATCTAATCATTGTATGAACTGTTCCCTGTTAAGAGCAGCCTTCACCTACCCCCTATGAAACAGTTCTCCGTTTCAAATATGAAATATTACCTTCTGTAATCCACTAACACTCAGTTTGAATATTAGTTTCAGAACTATAGAATATGGTGTAGTTTTAATCTTTCCACTACTGTTATTCAATCCAGGTTTTACAAACAAATAACCAAATACAACACAAGCTCTCCTATAATTTAGCAAAGAGTTAACCATTAAATACATTTCATCTCTTGTACCAAACCAGACCAACCACATGTGCTCCTTCAAGGCAAAGACAACCATTCAGTATTATTTTAGAAAACATTAGTGAACTTCATCCAAGTCAGGTCTCAGTCACCGGTTTCTCTTGAATGAGACTTCCTGACCCGAATAAACGGAAAGTTAAAATTAATATTCTGCTCAGGGGTGTGGAGCATTAGAGGTAATAAAACAATTTTCATCTCAGAGCAGTTGGAGAATGATGAATCGTCTAGCACTCCCACATCAGTATGTCTGTGTCATGTTGTGTCACTTGTCTTAAAATGAGTCTATGTGAGTGATTATTATCAAAGCCAACTGTAGTTTTGATCACGACCCCAAAGCGCTTAGATGACCATCACAGACCAAATGTGGGGTTGACACCTTCGTCAGGCTGCAGTTGATGTTAGTGATCTCAGACAGATTGACCACCAGCTCGTTCTTTCAGCCTTTCAGTCTTCAGTTAGTCTCCCTCGGTCTGGAGACTAGTTCAGCTTCGTCCAGCAGTTCGTCTCAGCACACAGCAAGACTTGACTGGATGTCCTCGCTATGGACAAAGTCCAGGACCCCCTCTGGACAGTTAATTCAGTTCGCTGTTGGACTGTTAGATCTTTGAAAAGTCACTTTAATTGGCTGAAAAGTTCTTTGTTGTTGTGTCAGTGGTGCTCGACTGACAATGTCTTTGAACCGTCTCATTGGTCAGTTTCACAGACCCAACTTCAGCATCCACCTGAACACCTCTGGTATCTGATCCGGCCCCCGGCACTCGAGAGTCCTGATCAAAGCTCAGATGGATGCTGTATGCATTTGAATGCTAACTTCTGTGTTTTGTGGGCCTAGTTAGACTCATCTTCCCACTCCAAAGTTCTGTCATCTCCGGCTGCAGAGAAGGAAAAATAAACCATCCAATTATTAAAATCCGATTCAACATTCATCTGTTATCCACATTAATCATTAGTTAGCAAGTTTTACACTGGAACTGCAGCGTTTACCCCCAACGGAGTCATTCAGGTGTCCTGGATTGTACAATAGATGTTTTAACCGCTCAATTACATAAGAGTGAAAGCTTTCATTAAACACTGCACAAACCAATTCTTTACGCCTACTGCATAAAATATTCCCTTCAAAACAATGTCCTCCATCTTGTAGAATATGTGTTTTGACACATCACCTGACAATGAAGTCCACTCTCAGGGCCACCTTATCGTCCAGACCTTGTAATTTTAGGCAGCATGATAATATGTAATCACTTATTATTATATAACAAATCTGCAAATCATCTCCTCTCATAACTGCTTTTTCACTGTATCACAAACAAAATACTTTTAATACAAATCAATTAAGACTATATATACCCTTCAAGACATCACAGAGTCCATGAACACTGCACAAAAACGTGTACATGCCCTTTTGTTCACAAAGTACAACTTCTTAAACTCACCATGTACACATCTCTGTTGTCCTTTTGCACTCCTAGGACCTGTGTGAAGTCTCAAGTCACAAAGTTAAAGTCATGCCATTTACCCACTAGAATTGTTGTTGTCCCCTAATTAACCTAGTTCCGGCAGCTCTTAGAAGGAAACAGCTCCTAAACGCTAAACATTTTCAATATGTGATAACTCATGTGGACTGATTAATTCAACCCAAGTATTTCAATTTGAGTTTAGTTAAGACTGATTATTATAATCCAAGTATTTCAATTTGAGTTCAGTGAGATTTTCTTTGACCAGAATAAAATTCTTTATTTTACAAGTGTCAAGGATTTTGTCTATTACTTATTTTATTCTGTTGTTTTGCAGTTGAGTTTAAAACCTGAGTTTATTGTCAATTCCAAGAAGAAAGTTAATCTAATTTGTTCAGTACCACCAAGACCACCCCTACAATATTTCTCTTCCACTCGGT
>NW_023623590.1:0-4303 GCF_014905685.2 Nematolebias whitei | reverse complement strand
TTGTTACGGCCTGGCTCAAGGACCATAACAAATAAAGGGGAAGCAACGCGTGGGAAAACTTAAGATTAGATTTATTTATCAAAAATAATGGCTGGCTGGAGAAGACAGGTCAAGAAGGGAGGAGGAATGCGAGCAAGTGGTGGATCTTGAGCTGGATCTGAAGCTCTTCTGGAGACACTGGCCAGCTGCCTCCACTTCCAATCAACACCAATTAGGAGCTCTGAAACAGAGATATTAGAGAAGCACACTGACAACGCCCTGGGCCATAACACCCCCCCTCTTCAAAACAGGGTCTCCACCTGAATCATGTCAACTTGAAGATGATGCCTGAGCAATGCCATTCTTTAACATATAGTCAACCTCAGCATCCAAATGTTTGCGTTTGTCTGGGTTAACTCTATAAAACCGTTGTTTTATAGGTTGTGCATCACCAACTTCAATGTCGTGTTCTATCATGTGCGTGCAGGATGGAACATATGCAAATAAAACAGAATTAGAGTTTATCAATTGAATCAACTCAAAGCGTTGTGACTCTGGTAAATAATCCAGCACAACATCCAAGTTTTTCAATACTGCAGAGTTCCTGAGTCGACCAGTTAACATTGCTGAATCTGGAGCAGGCAACCCATCTCCACTCCATTCATGTCCAGCAGACGTCATTGTTTCACCAACACACATAGGGTGAACTTCATCTATCAATTCATTCTCAGCACGAACATGATATGGTTTTAAGAGGTTAACATGAATGGTTTGCTGTTTTTTCCGCCGTTCAGGAGTAGCAATGACATAGTTTTGTTCCGACAGCTGTTTCACAACTGTATAAGGCCCAGCAAACTTGGCCTGAAATGGTGAACTAACCAGAGGAAGTAAGGCCAGTACTTGGTCCCCTGAAAGAAAGACACGATGTTCGGCTTTCTTATCATACATGTGCTTCATCTTCACCTGTGCAGCTGATAATTTCTCCTTTGCCAACTGTGTAGCAGTATATAGCCTTTGCTTAAATCCATTAACATAATGGAGCAGATTTTGTGGTGGTTTAGTATCCTTCCACTCATCCCGCAACACAGTTAAGGGGCCACGCACAGTATGACCAAAAACTAATTCATTAGGGCTGAAGCCTGTACTCTCCTGAGTTACTTCTCTTGCTGCAAGCAACAACCAAGGCAGACCAGCCTCCCAGTCAGTATTCATCTGAACACAGTAAGCACGGAGTAAAGATTTTAATGTCTGATGAAACTGCTCCAGTGCGCCTTGGCTCTGTGCATGGTAAGCTGTAGATTGGTTGTGCTCAATGTGCAGCTGCTTCAAAACCTGCGCAAACAAATGAGAGGAGAAATTAGATCCCTGGTCACTCTGAATAACTTTAGGTATCCCAAAAATGGCAATAAACTGCGTAAGTGCTCGCACCACAGACTTTGCAGTAAGTGTGTGCAATGGATACGCTGCTGGATACCTGGTACTTTGGCACATAACAGTCAAAAGATACCTGGCACCTGAATGTGCAGGTGGAAGAGGACCCACACAATCAATGATTAAGTGCTCAAATGGTTGACCAATAGCTGGAATAGGATATAGTGGCGCCCGGTTAATAGTTTGATTGGGTTTACCAATCAACTGGCAGGTGTGACATGTCTTAATATAGGAAGCAACATCTTTTTTCATTTGGGGCCAAAAAAAAATTCTCAAAATGCGGTTATATGTTTTTCTGACTCCCATATGTCCGGACTCATCATGAGATACACGCAAAACTAAGTCACGCAATTTCAAAGGCACAACCACCTGATAAACCGGCTCCCCAATACTACTGTCACTACATGGCACCCATTTCCTTAGCAATATCCCGTCTTCAACAAAGTATCCATGAGCACAATTCTGCATCTCCTCAGCAGGTAAAGCAGACTGAAGCAAGTCCTGCAATGTAGGGTCAGATCTCTGATACTGCACCAGGTCAGTCTGTGAAATAGACAAAGGGATGTCAGACCAACAAAAATATGACAGCTGTTTATCTTTTCCCAAGTCTTCATTCAGATTTACAGCACTGGATGTTTTCATTGCTCGTGTTACAGCACATGATTGAAAAACTTCAGGGTGAGATTCTTCATTTCCATCAGGGCCACTGCTGATCAAAGGTACTGAAACAACAACTGGACACTCTGTTTGACCAGGCCAAACTCTTCCTCCAGCTATATTGTTTCCCAATATCACTGTGACACCATCCACAGGTAAAGCAGGTCGAACACCCATTTTTACTTCCCCGTCAAACAACTCTGAATGGAGCATGAGCTTATGCACTGGAACACAAAACACAGACATGCCCATACCCAACACAGGTATAGATAATCCAGTGTTGGATTCATCTGAAAAAGGCAACACTGATGCCTGGATGAATGAATCATATGCACCAGTGTCTCTCAAGATTGTAACTGGCACCTTCATTTCACTCCCCACTAAAGAAACTTGTCCTTTCATAATAAATGGTCCATAGGCACTCAAATCAGGTTTCTTTTTTGTTACATTTAAAGAAAGTGATGCCGCAAATGCTACTGGTTTAACGTGAGACTCATTTGTGTTTCTCGATTTCAGCATAGCACAGTTCTTCTTCCAATGACCTTTTCTGTGACAATAATTACAAATTTTGTCCAGATTATGGTTACTGTGGTCTGAAAAGGAACCAGCAGAATGTGCTAAATGCCATTTTGGAGCACTCATCCACCCTGTATGTTCTTCCCTAGTATCCTTATGTGTCAAAACAAAGTCATCAGCCAACACTGCAGCTTCTGACACAGTTTTCACCTTTTGTTCATTAATATATACTGCAATACGTTCATAAACAGAGTTCTTAAATTGTTCCAGAACCATTAGATTACAAAGGTCATTGAATGTTTCGACCTTAGAGGAAGTGCACCACCGATGAAAATGCATCTCCAAATCTCTTGCAAACTCTACATAGGTTTTGTCACCCTTTCTCCAGTTTCTAAACTTCTGTCTGTATGCCTCAGGTACCAACTCATATGCCTTTAGTATAACAGCTTTAACCTTGGCATAATTCTGACAATCATTTAAACTTAACATAGAGAAAGCTTCTTGAGCACGACCAACCAAAACACATTGAAGCAAAACTGTACGGTCTGAATCAGACCAGCCCCTTGTCTCTGCAACCCTCTCAAACAAAGTGAAAAAAGTTTCAACATCCTTTTCACTAAACTTGGGCACCAAGCGCAAGTCATTCAAAATATCAGAGCATTTACTCTTAGAGTCCACCATACAAGATTCATCAGACAGTTTACCTTCTCTCATCAGATTCAATTTCTCACTTTCCAAGTTTAATCTTGCCAATTCAGTTTGCTGCCTCATTTTTTCCAAAGCCATAGCCTTCTCCAAATCTGCTTGCTGTCGCAAATTCTCTAATGCCAGCTGAGTTTCTTTCTCCAGCTGCATTTTTAACATTAACATTTCTTTTTGTTGTTGAAAATCCAAAACATTAGTGTTTAAACCCTGAGAACCCAACTCATCAGGTTTTGAATGCACTGTCAAAATATCCATTTCAATTAACCTCTCCCTTAAAATTGATTTAACATTTTCTTTCAACCGTTTGTCACCCACACTTATTTTAAAGTGCTCAGCAATCTTTACCAATTGCTCTCTAGAACACTGCTCCAAAAATTCCACTGACGGAGATTGATTAAATTCTTCAACAGACATAAGTAATTCTTACAGTGTCTCAGAAAGTTTAAATTGAATTGCTGATAATTTGCACAACCAATCCAAACCTCCCCTCTAACTGCCTACCATAAGACTAACTAACTCAACCCTAGTCTTCAGAGAACAGGGATGGTGGGTACTTACGCACTCTTCTACCAATAGGGTGGAAAAGCGACCAGAAACTGGCAACCCCCCAACACTATGGCTGTGCCCCCGAGACAACTGCTCTACCCATATGATCTCACACTACCATTTTTTTTTTTTTTGAGCTCATGAATCCCAAAGGGGAGACACGCTAAAGCCTACAGGGGAGTTAGTTCAGATTAGAAACATTTAATTGTACAAATTAGTCAACAATCAACACTTACCATTGGATCCATCAAATGAAGTTGAAAGCAAACAACTTACCACCAGCCAAAACAAAACAAACAAAACCCAAGTATCCTACACTAGCTTCCCAACTAAATTTAACAACAAAAAAAAATACTTACTCACATCTCAAACAGAAAAAATTGTCGCGCAAACTATAACTTAAGTTAGGACGAGCCCCCAATTTGTTACGGCCTGGCTCAAGGACCATAACAAATAAAGGGGAAGCAAC
>NW_023623589.1:460-4303 GCF_014905685.2 Nematolebias whitei | reverse complement strand
GAAATGAATCACGCAACATAAGCTATGATATATCAAACAGCTGCAGTGAAAATGTGTTTTGGAGTTCTTTAAAGTGATATTATTTTTAAACTAAAGCAGTGGTTCCTACAGTGGGGAGAGGGGTGGGGCACTTAATAGAAAAATTAATGCTTGGACACTGCTATCATAAAAGGACAGGTTTTTGTCAGGGCATAAATACAAAAAGACTGAAGGTGTCATTTCAGCCTAACAAATTTTGTTCAACTGATAAAAATAAGTGGAGGTGTGAAATAAACTTCAATGGAGTTTGAAAATGGATTATTTACATATCTGGTTGGAGGGGCTCAAAATATTTCTTATAATTGAAAAGGGGGTGCTGCAGAAAAAGTTTGGGAACCACTTTACTAAAGCATCAGTAAATGGTCTTGGATCCAATAAATAAATAACCGCTAAGTGATGCTGCTGTACCCTCTGAAGGAAAAAATATTTATCAGCGACCTTGTAATCAGAGGACAGACTAACACATGGTTAGTAATATCTTACCTCTCATTTCCCCTGTATTTATGTTCGTCCTCCAGACTCCTGTGGATCCTTTTTACCTCCCGCTATAAAAACAGAAAAGCAAAACAAAACAAAACAATATCACAGAGAACAGTTAGCTCATGAGAGAGGAAATGTGTGTCACAGTGTCTCAAACAAAATACTTAACCTTGATAACCACTTAAGCTATTCTTTAAAGTGCAAATGCAGTTCAATCATTCTCCATCACTTAAAGAGGAGGTTGTGGGTGAAGTTTTTGTTTTGCCGTGATGTAATTAAATCATTAATTGTTTAATTGACATTTGTATGTGGTACTATGATCAGATCATAGATCTGTTTCGACCTACAGAATAAATCTGAGTACAACAAAACACAGCTTAGTGTATAACTTACAGACAGGGCCTTGGGGATGAGTTGTGATGAAGTGGGTGTGTGTCGAGTAGAGGCTTCCGCCACCAATTGGCCTTTTATTTCTGCGACCGCCTCAGTCAGCCCGTCCAGTTTTGCAGCCATCATCTCCTCCATCTTGTCCATCCTTTGGTGTACATTGGACAGAGCCCTGAAACATTTTCAGTTGTTTTGCAACATTTCAGTTAATGGCTGAGCAAATTGGAACAAATATTACAGAAAACGAAGCTAGCGATGGGGCAAGTGCGATGCGAGGAGCTGTGTGTGTGAGGAAGACGATCCAGGATGTTTATCCCAACGCAATTTGTGAAATTCATAACGTTTAAAACAGTAAAAGATAAATGCCTAAAGCAACAGAATATAATTAATAGGTCCTAAAGTGATGAATATGTGTTTTTCTGTGTGCCGATCAGTCGGAGAAATGATGTGCGTTTGCAGCAGTGAATTCATCTCCGCGCGCAGAGCGGTCCATCTTTTTTCAAACTGTTAAAATTAGTAGCCTAAATCTCACCGTGTCCTGGTTCATAAGGGAAAAAGCTTTTACCTCTGTGTGCATTACTTAGAGAGCGTTTTGCGTGGTGTGCGGGACACAACCTCGAACCCGCAGGAGCGCAGATGGAGAAAAAAAGCGGCGCGCAAAAATAAAAAGTAAATAGCAACGTACTCTATAGCTTATGTTTATATAAATTTGCATTTAACCTGCATAATATATTGTTACTGATTACATTAGGCTACATAAGAAAAATATTATATAAAATATAATAATTCCAGGATCTGTGTCAATGTCCACCCCACCAATTAATCAAGAGCCGCTACTGATCAGTTTCTCTGCGAAGCTAAACACAAATAACTCCTCATATTCAACAAATGAAACAAATTGATGGGGTAAAAAAACAATGTCAACTTACTTCCACACTTGATGTAATGTGACATCAGTCGCCGGACTGTGAGATCTCCCTCTGGATCCAACGAGGCGCCGTTTTGCTTGGCCTCGTTGTGAAGTCCCACATACGGGAGTTTCATGGCTTCTTTGGCGTGCGCTGACATTACGCCTAACATTCGTCTCATTGGTGTCCTCTGAGTCTGAAGACTCAGCGCGTTGTCATTTTCTCCCAGACATTACGTGCTACTTGGCGTGAACTCAATTACAAAGTGAAAAAAACTATCACAGGCATCTCCTCGGACCGTAATTTAATCTGCGTGGCTACCTGTAGGTTTGATATGATTGGCTAGAGTACAGGAAGCAGCCAATGAAATCGAACGCTACCGCTGCGCAGCGGGTGAACAACCAATCAAATGAATCATAAAACAGTGATAAGAATACAGTATATAAAACAGTATATGAGTTATATTCATGCAGGACATCATGACTACGCCAGCAAAAAAAATGAAAACAAACCCGAGGTACATCTACTGTGACCACTGTAGAGAAATTGTGTGTAAAACTACATACTATGAACATTTACGTAAATATGGACAGAAAGAAACCTACGGACAGGTGGATACCAAAAAGGTATGTATGACTTTTGCATATATGTGACCCAGAATATCTAAATGAGGATGAAGTCTAAAGGTGGGATGTGGCGAAATAAGCAAATATATTTTGATTAAAATGTTTGCAAAAATCGAATTCTGTCAAAATATTATGAATACATGTTTTATTAATGATCAATTGATTAAATTGTCTGAAAAACAATCTTAAATTTTTTTGAGTAATTTTTTGGATCTGTACCTACAAACAACTTGATTTTGAGGAAAAATGCCTTAACATTTTGGGGTTTTCCATGTGAGGCAGAAAAACATTTTTTGTCTTTCCAGCTGGAAATCCCAGTTTTAAAATATTATTACGTCATATCTCTGGATCCACTTAAGTTATCAGCATGATCCAGGTATCAAAATGTAGCTTTTAAAGCCAGAAATCTGAAAATGTAATTGTCAGTGTCAATGTCAAATTTATTTCTATAGCACATTAAAACAACAAAAGCTGACCAAAGTGCTTTACAGTTCAAGACTGTCGAACAAATACAAATAAAACAGAGAAACACACTGAAGAAAAAAAAAAACTTCAGCTCTAATAAACCTCCAACTCCATCTAGTCTAAAGTCAAAGGTCATTTTGACCAAAATTGACTTAATCCTCATTTCAATGTGATTGGTCACATTTCTTATCTGCTTTCTAAATTCACACAGCTTTACATTCATCATGACTTTTGGCTAGGGGATGTTTTTAATGTACATAAGCATAATGCACATGCACTATGTTCTGTAAAGTACTAGTACTATACAGAGAGTACCCTAAAATAGTCTCAAATATTAGTAGAAAATGTAGGAAGCATACGTCTTTGATGGATACATACATTCAAGAAAATATACTCTAGTAAGTGTAAAAAAACGGTTTGTAAAAAGACTGCTAAACTACTGTATGCTTGATCAAAACATCTGCTTTAATATTTTAAATGATGCCATCAGACATGCAAAATGTTGTGTGCAAAGTCTTTTATTTTAAAAGCTGCCCACCTCCTCCTCGCTCTCCACCTGGTGGGGCCAAGCAATCATCGGAGAGAGGGGGGCAAACTGCTGGTCCTCCCCGAACCCAGCGCAAGAAGGGGAGAGCTTCGCGAAGGGAGGGGTTCATTGCTCCTCCACCACCTGCTACAGCCCAGACTCCTCCATCACCTGCTGCTGCAGCCCCGTCTCTGGTCTCTGGTTCTCCAGCTGCAGCTCTGGATCCATCACCTGCTGCTGCAGCCCCGGCTCTGGTCTCTGGTTCTCCAGCTGCAGCTCTGGATCCATCACCTGCTGCTGCAGCTCCGTCTCTGGTCTCTGGTTCTCCAGCTGCAGCTTTGTCTCTGGTTCCCGCTCCGGCTCTTCTGGTCTCGCCGCCCGCTCCGGCTCTCCTGGTCTCGCCGCCCGCTCC
>NW_023623589.1:0-360 GCF_014905685.2 Nematolebias whitei | reverse complement strand
CTCCGGCTCTCCTGGTCTCGCCGCCTGCAGACCCCTCGCCGGACTCGTCGCCTGCTGTAGCAGCCCGGACCCCATCTCCTGCAGCTGCAGCCCCGATCCCTGGCTCCCCAGCTGCAGTCCTGTCTCTGTTCCCCATTCCTCCAGCTGCAGCCAAGCCTCCAGTGGGTCCCAAGTCTCCAGAGGGGTCGGCGCTCTCCAAGTCTCCAGAGGGGTCGGCGCTCTCCAAGTCTCCAGAGGGGTCGGCGCTCTCCAAGTCTCCAGAGGGGTCGGCGCTCTCCAAGTCTCCAGAGGGGTCGGCGCTCTCCAAGTCTCCAGAGGGGTCGGCGCTCTCCAAGTCTCCAGAGGGGTCGGCGCTCTCCA
>NW_023623588.1:0-4303 GCF_014905685.2 Nematolebias whitei | reverse complement strand
TTCCTCATTCAAAGAAGAAATCAGGTTAATATGCATTTCTTGATTTTCTGTCTTCAATGAGCAAGTTTTGTAAGTATGTTAAAGGTCGAGTCTCGGTCAACTAAAATGTTTACTGAAAAGAAATGTCATGTTTAAACTTTTTCAGAAGATAATAAGAGTGAGACTCCACGAAGTCTGGTTTTCTCCAATAATCTTTTCTGTATGTTGTAAACAATCTCATTCTCTGACCTCGAATTTGATAACATCTTACATCACAAACCACACCTCTATTCTGGTCCATCCACGAATCAGAAAGCTCTAAATTGACCCGGAAGTCAACTCATTTAAAATGTGGCAACTTCCCGGTTCTGACAGGGTGCTAGAGTCTGATGCTGCAGAGCTCTGAGAGTTCCACACAGAGTCTGATGTCGGAAGGCTGATAGAGAGTGCTAAGGAGATGAAAGGAGTTCAGAGTTCTTGGATGCAAACGCATTCAGGATGATCCAGAGACGTTTTGGGATTATAACTTCTGTTTGAATAACCTCGCACGACTCTCGAAGGATTTCAGCTGCTCTCAACGGAGACACTGAAAGAGTCAAAGGAGGATCCTATACCGACGCTGACCTATCATCAACCAGGTAACAGTCCACTTCGACCAAGCGTACCGTCGCAAGCTGAGATCTGAAGGAGCGTGCACGTTTCTGGTCAAACAGATTAATTCCCTCACAAATCTCTCTGTAAGATAAATCTCCATTTCCATCTTAAACTCTCCTTTCTCTTAAAATCAGTACAGATATTTTAGAAATATCTGAAGCAAAGTCCTCGATCACCGCCGTGTGATTGAAGTCCATTATCTGTGAAACTTGTCTGTTATTATTTTCATATTTTGCCAAATTAATGTAAATGCTTGATGTTAAACTTTGATTCTGAAAATAAATGACCGCATTCATTTTGATGGGTCAAAGATAATAACGTCTCTCGTTACATTTCTGTTGAATTCAATGCACGACATTTACACAGTCAGAAAGATGAGGAACTCGTGAAAAAAGTATGAATATATCCATATATGACATACTACAACACTATAGTGCTCAAACTCTCTCATTGTTATTGGAACTTAGTAACCGAATGTCCAACTCAAAATTATCTACCCATAACTCCAGTACAGAATCAGCGTTATTATTACTGGAGTTGGGCAGCCATATTCCACCCACATAATGCCTGGCATGAGAACTGGTTGAACATGACATTACCATGGGTCTGGATCAAACCTGGGCTGCTACACTTCGAAGGTGACTTCGAGGAAGGGCAAACCAGGCTTCTTGAAGGCCTCAAGGGACCGTATTATATGGATATGTATGTGCAAAAACTGCCAAAACCAGATGAACTTCTCAATGCACCTAAGGGCGATTTTGACAAAATAGATAAGTGTGTAGCTGAACGAATTTTCCTCAGTCTAAACAACTCAGTGTGGGAGAGTAATGGGGCTTCACCCAGATGTAGATTATGGGAGACAGAGGTTGCCGTTATGTCCACCTGGCGATATGATTGCACAGAATTACGTAGACAAAAAACGGTTAAAATCCTACTCCAAGCATGGCATGAATAACATCAACGAGATGACTCTAGAACATGGTGGGGGTTTCAGGAAGAAGAAATTAGAGAATGGGTAGCCCCATGTTTGCAACTTTCAAATAACTACTGGATTAAGTATCAGTATTTAGCCACGGTCTATTCTAAAGAGCAAGATATATGGGCCAGTGCCCTGTATAGACCGGATAGGTATGTTAGTCCCAGACCATGGCACATGACTTGTGATAAGGCAAAAACACAATGTGTCATTAAATTAGCCCGAAGGCCTTGCGGTACGATACCGGGATGGGAAAGCTACTGCAAGGGTTATTATGGGTCTGAATACTCCTTGTACACAGCAGAAGCAGTGTGGAGAAAACGCAATGGCAAGTGGATAAGATCAGTGCCTGAGGGTAACTGCCTAGAGAAGATATTAGGATATCAGCTTCACCCGAGGAAACAACTTCAAGGAGTAATAGTTCCCTTTGTCTCAGATTCAATGATAGCTTTAGTAGAAGGCCACGCAGTGAGACGCAGCCTATGCTCAGGCGATGAGATAGATGGCTATGAGTGGGTAGGCCCAAATAAAATCTACTTGAATCTCACATGCCAGTATCCAGAGGAAAGCTGGAAGAAATGTGGCACAAATGAAGATGAACACACTTGCGCATGGTATGAAACCGTTAGTTACACCGTAGGCCGAAAAGTCACGGACGTGGTGAAAGGCGTAGGTGAAGTAATCAAAGAGGGTGGAGAAACGGTAGAAGGATGGATAGTTAGTATCTTCCTCAAAATATGGCCTTATTTGTTAGGCACAGTCGGGATGATAGCTGTTGCCTTATTAGGTAAAGTATTCTTACAAGAGTGCTTAAGAGCTGGGTGCCGCCCATGGAGGAAGAGCAATAGGCCGCCCCCACCAGAGTAGGGTGCGGCTCAGCTTTAAATTAGATAGACAGGGAAGCAGCTTCACTCTTACCCCGGGAGCAGTAAAAAGCAAGGATCAGGACAGAAGCAATTCAAAAATTCTATGGACAACCAAGACGACTGCATGTCTTATACTCCAACAACCGATGTGAGTATTATAGATTGGGAGACAGAAGCTACGATAACCCCCAATCTTACCATTTTGTCAGAATGTCCAGCCTATTTTAATGGGAGCAATATAGAATACTTTTTAACAATGGTTGCATGGATGTGCTACTGCCACACAGGAGACTGGAGTAAGGAAAGGTTGATAAGATTTCCAGTGGCAGTTCAGACGTACGCTAGAGTGATTGTATCCCATGTGATACTCAGAAGACCTGAGATATCACCACATTTCTTTGTCACCTATCTGTTAGGAAGGATCAAACTCACCTATCTGCAAACGATTATAATTTCAGCATGGCTGATAGAAGATTCCATAGTGATTAGCCTTGAGTGTGCGGCAGCACTTACTCCTGTGCCAATACCAGTCACAAGCTGTGGAGGTACCGCAGGAAGAATAGTAGCAACCATAGTCGAAGGGGCAGTAGCCGTAACAGTGTTGGCAAACATGCTGTATCAGATAGTATCCCTGCAACCACAGAACAGACGTAAATGGACCAAAAAGTTAGCCATCTTAATTGGATGGAGTCTGGTCTGGGGAATATGCACAATAGCCTATTGGGCCAGCCTCTGCACCACAATGCCTATAGTGGTGTGGATGATGACCTATGCCGCTATCTTTCAGCCGAGACCTGATCCAACTCCTCCTGCACCGGAGGGGAGCGAAGGCCGCAGAATCTCAGGAGGATGAAAAGACAAGCCAATCTAAAGAGATAATCAAATAACCAACAACAGCTTTACCCCTCCCCACTTATGCTAACTTTTATTAACTTTGGATGATTGATATAGTGCTTAAATGTTTATTTTTCTCTTTTTATGTTTGATTTTATTTTTGAATCCTGTAAACTCGAGGTATCATCGGTCTGGTAAATGCTCAATGGATAGCTGACGGCCTGTATAGGCCCAGCAATACGAAGTTGAGTGTTTCAAAAGCCCCTTATCCACGGGTCTTTTTGGTACTCCTATGTAACTAGTTGTGGCTGATTGCAGGATTTATCAACAATGCCTCTAGTGGTGGAACCCACCCCATTTTTGGGACCTAAATCACTGAGGTCCCAGGTCTGGTTCTTTTAGGGTCTAGTTGTGACATCAGCGCACTGTAGGTCACTGATTGGTCAGGGGGCGTATTCATTGGTGGAGGGCGGAGATTCAGTCTTCCACCGGAAATCACAATCCACCATTTTCTTTTTCACCCGCATAACAGACAATAAGAAATCGGAGGAGCTTATTTTGGAATATTTTATAAGGTAAAACAAATAATCATGGCACAACCGTGGTCGAATGCTGAAGCTCAGGCATTTCTCTGTTTGCTGGCCGATGAACAAGTGCAGCGTGAGCTAGATGGAACGAAACGAAATAAAAAGATTTTTCAAGAGGTGTCTGCGCAGATGGCGGTGCAGGGCTTCCATTGCACACCAAAGCAAAGAGGAAAGCTTAAAAAACTAATAGTTGATGGTGAGTGTATTTTATTTACTTTAAGCATATTTCCTTTCCCTCATGCAACCGTTTCTTTGCGTTTTCTGAAAGTACTCTGAACAAACGAGGCTGACGCGGTTACGTCGTCATTAGTTAGCATCATTGCTAATGTAGTAGTACATATACGAGATATATATGCATACTTTTTCACGAGTTCCTCATCTTTCTGACTGTGTAAATGTCGTGCATT
>NW_023623587.1:0-4305 GCF_014905685.2 Nematolebias whitei | reverse complement strand
AAATAAGAAGTCAAATATAATTGTGATTATTCCGGGATATACTTTCATCTACTGTGAGAGTTTTGTAAAATTTATTTTAAAACATCAGAAGAGGTGTATAAGGTCTGATTGGACCCAGTCAAAAGGTCCAAACCGGGACCCGTACCACTGGTTGTTCTGAACGTGATGCACAAGTGCTTACGGAGATTTCCAGAGAAACCAGAAACTTAGTAACTCACTTAACAAATTGAAAATTGTATGAAAAAAATAGACCTTGATATCCACCAACTTATTGTAGAGTATACTGTATATGACTGTGTGACTTTTGACATGAAAAAAAAACCCGTCTAAAAGAAGACTGATGCAGGGGGGTTGAAAATCTCTCATACAGGAAGTTGTTAAAGCTAAATTAAAGTATAACTTGTCAAACAAAGCTGTCAAGTTTTCGTGCATTACATGTTTCTATCTGAATGGGTTCAAACTTACAGTTTGTTTCATCGTCTTTCTGCTGCTTTGATAAACAAAGAGCTGATTTCCTCGCATCTTTGGTCTGTTTGAATGAAATAGATATAGATGATAGATGTATACATTTTTGTCCCCGAGGGGGAAATTTGTTTTGGACATCGTGCGCTAACAAAGCTTCCAAAAAGAAGGAACCATATGTTGGTCAAGTGATCGCTGAAAAATAGGGCACCAGACTGGAGTGAGCTCTTCACCACAGGTTTGTAAGAGAAAAGCAGAAATGCCATCAGGATCAGTAGATTTATTTTTGCTAACCCCACTAAAGAGTGACTGGATTTTGCAGGGATTATCAGCCTTGAACAGGAATCAGCTAAATTAATGGCCTGCAGTACTTTGTCACATTCTGGAATAGGATCCTGTGTTCCAAACCTCATAAAAAAGTCACCATCTGTGATGAGACACCGTCTCTTTGTAGTCATGTTGACTGCTGCTTTCATGGAGTCCCATAACTCTTTTTGGATCCCTCAATGAAAAGTTCTCTATAATATCCCTGCGTTTCTTCCTGGCCTCCCTCAGCTTTTGGTTGAGTTCTCTTTGCACTGTTTTCAACCCTGTATAATCCTGTTTTTTTAAAAGCTATTTTTTGTGATTAATACAGTTCTTAATTTCTTTGCTTATATAAGGTTTGTTATTTGGATATACTTTAACCACCTTTTGTGGAACCACACAATCAACACAGAACTTTATGTAATCTGTTATCGTTTCAACAGCGAGATTAATTTCCAAGTTGTTAAAAATGTCCCAGTTTGTGCATAAAAATACAGACTGGTTAAGAGCTAGCTCATGCTAATGTTAGCTTTTTCGTACTTTTGGTTTCACACCCATGGAAGGGGCGCTATAGCAAAGTATTTATATATGTATTCGGACCACTGTGGTCTAGCAGGGCATCTGACTTGGGACCAGAAAGTTGTAGGTTCAACTCCTTTCCATGACCACGTTTCATGGTGTCCTTGAGCAAGACACCTAATCCCTAAGTGGTCCCCGGGCACTTAAATAGCTGCTCCACCTGGGTGTGTCTCACGTGTGATGGGTTAAATGCAGAGGACTAATTTCGTCATTGTGTAGAAACATTTAATGATAACACAACACTTTCTTTGAAATAGTCAAATTCACCACACACAGACTGATCACAGGATCAGAACTTGATCAAAGTAAGGAAAACTATATCGGACCACTTTGGTTTTGAAGTATAAAGCTATAAGCTTAGAATAATATCAAAATCACTTTTTCAGAGAGTTTTTATCGCTGATAAAAGATTCCGAAAGCTTAAATAATCTCATCACAGAGCAATACAGCAAGAAAAATCCATCAAAACACTCTCACAATGGCTGAGAAACAAGAAACCTCTGATCAGTGTTGCTCTAATGGCAGCTGCACATGTCTGAGGGAAGACAGAAACTCACTGAACGACCAGTTTGAGTACTTAGATGAAGCTTAACACAAGCTGAAGAGAGGAACGTGCAAAAGATTTCAAGAGACAATCGATGATTCTCTTGGAGAACTTGAGGAGAAAAAATATTTTTCTACAAACATCTTACAAGGTAAGGAGGAAAATAAAGTGGTCAGGAAAAAATCTCGATTATTTTGCCTTCATTCTCACACAGAGACTTGACATGACCAAAAGCCTACGTGGTATAGCTGAGCAAGGATCGAAAATGTCTTCACTTGATAATGTAAAGTTACGTAAAGAAGTTATAGGAAGTCAACTTCAAACGCTCAAAACACAGATGAGTTCAACTTAAACTAGAAAATGAACATTAAAAAAAGATTAACAAAGACAGGTGGGGTACACCCTGGACAGGTCTCCAGTCCATTACAGGGACACAGACAAACAACGATTCACACTCACTCTCTCCTAGGAACAATTAAGAGTTACCAATGGCCTACAAAGCCTTTGAGCTATGCAGATACGTAGATATAGCTACAACGCATCGTGTACATACAAGCTTATGCTAAATGCAAACCCTCATTCCTTAGAGTTTGAGGGGTCAACCAAGGCAGCATATCAGTGTGCCTCTCACAAACGAGCTGCACATGCTGCTTTTCGTTCTTGGTCTCGCATTCAACTTTACTCTAATTCTAAAGTAATTTTGCAAGTTTAAAAAATATTGGCAAAGAAATGCATCCCTAGAACAAGTCTTCTCAAACAATCTAAGAAATCAGAATGAACAATGGATTTTCCAATGTCTTTCTTTTAAAACAGTCCCACAAAACCTTTAAAAATGAATAACTAGAACTGACTTGAGTAAATCGTGACAGTTTTACACGCGTGTTAAAAAAACCTCAATAGCCATCTTGCTGTTAAGAAACTGAAAATGTACCACTCAGATAAAACTTGAGTGTTCTCCACAGCTTTGTGAGAACATTTCCAGCAGGCAAAGACGAGTGAACCCAGCGGTGCGTTTTGTTCCACTCACAATGCCTTACCTGCTTTGTTTACAATACGAGATGACAGCTCTAATGTTGGACCTTGTCTTCCTGAGGTACACCACATCTGATTCAAATGTGGAACCAATGCCTTAGTCACAGCGAATCAGACAATTTGCTCAAAGCTGTTGCCTTCAGGTCCAGACCAACAGAAACACCTTTCAGTTCTCACACACACACACAATAGGCAGCATTATTCATTAGGTAACCAAGACACTATCAATCAATCTGTTTCTTTTCACATTCTTTGGATCAAAAATCCAATTCTTAAGGGTCCAAACCTGGCCCTCAAGGATCAGGATTGGACACACCTGATTTAAAGTTTTTTTTAATTATTCTAGAAAGCACGTAACTTATTAAATTAACCGATTCTTGGACGGTGTAGTAGATGTTTTTGGTAACGTTGTGTAAATAAGTTATATTTCATTCAACCTTTATTTAAACAGATAAGTCACATTGAGACTCAAAGACTCTTTTACAAGAGAGACCTGTTTGGACAGACAATAAAAGTGGTAAACTGGACACATGTAGGAATTGGAGGTGAAAAAATTCTTATCAGACTTTTTTTTTTCCTCCCTGAGAAGAAAAAACTGATATTAAAAAGCACTTCACACAAACAAGCACATAGTGACGTAGACATTCTGCAGACAGGGGACGCCGAGAGCGGTGAGCATGTTCATAGATGCTTGAGGGCACTGTAAGAGTTCTGATAAAGATGTAATAATCAGCCAGTGTCCTCCGGTGAGATCCATAAACATTCTCAAGGTATGTCGAGGAATGGCCAAGAATAACGACTAAGAGAATCCAAGAGTCCTGAAATGATGACACAATGTTTATTCAGCTGGTTCCATCTGGTTATCAGTTGGAAATTCCTCAGGGAGGGGGTGGTGAGCATCAGATCACATATTCTCCAGGCAAATTCAGATAAGATGGCCTTCAAGGCCAGCCAAGGGAGCCAAATTCAGATAAACACACAGTTGTTTTGGGGACAGGCAGAACTTAATGACATCTACCTTGAGTCTGTGTTGGTCCACTCAGTTCCGAAATGTTCAAATTACATGTCCACACCGATGGAACGTGACTGAGTAAAATCCCCAAGATCTGATCCATTCAGCCCAAAGCATTTGAGTCTGGGTACTCGAGACACGAACCAAGCCATCATAAAGGCAAGCAGCGTGATTGGGTCCAAAATTTGCTGCCGACGACTTCCTTGATTGTAGATAAAACCAGCAACCAGCCGAATCCAAAAAGCGGGAACCAGTTATTGTAAATCCAATTAAATATGCGTCCTTAAAATCCACAGATGGCAGCAGAGATAGACACATCAAGTCTTCCAATCAATGAGATATCCAGCTGCGTACGTGCCAACAGGGCAAA
>NW_023623586.1:0-4305 GCF_014905685.2 Nematolebias whitei | reverse complement strand
GTCTCTCTGCTCCGTCTGGCTGCCGCTTCGAGGAGAAACTGCACTTTTCTTTGTCTCAAAACAGGGCGTTTCTTCACACATAAAAACTAACTTTTCATCGCGCTCTCAAGCCTGCTGTCATGGGATTGGCCAGTTTCAAACCAATCAGAAGTGTGAGACATCGTGTCACATGATGTAAACAGGAACAGACTTCAACAGAGAAATCAATCTGTGGGAGCCTCTTCAAAGTAAAACAGGAAGTGGGTCAATTTCAAAGTAAAACAAGAAGTGGGAGTCAGATTCAACAAGGAACACAATCTTTATTTCACAACAAGTTCCAGACATGATCCGGAGTTCTTCCGAGTCTCGTGGGAATTATGCAATCTTCCACATCTGAGTGGAACTCTGACGGACTCACAACTCACTTGAGCCCAACTGAGAGGTGAACCTGTGTCGAACAAGTAGCGTCACTACTTCGGATGATTCACAGCTGTTCCTACGGAGACGCTGAAAGGGTGCGTTAAATGGAACTCCGTACCAGTGGAGACATCTCCTCCAGGTAAAGAGTCGATTTACATAACCTAAGTGTACCGAGGAGGAAGCTGAGATCGAATGGAGGGTGCCGTTCTGTTCAACACTTTCCCTCACACACCATCTCCCTCCCTCTAAACTTCATTTTCCCATCTTTAAAACTCTTCTATCTGCCAGAAATCATTCCAGATATTTTCAGAAATGTCTGTTGTGAAGCAACAGAAACCATGGCCGTATGGTTTTCCTGTTTGTAAAGCTGATTAATTAAGCTGTTGTTGTTTTCAATTTTGCCAAATTAATGTAAATGTTTGATGTTAAACTTTGATTCTGTTAATAAATGACCACATTCATTTGATGGGTCAAAGACAATTAACGTCTCACGTTACATTTTATTAAATTCAATGCACAATATTATTCAGTCCAGAAAAATGATTGAATCCGTTTAATTTATGAATATATCACAGTATATGTTCATCTACATTCTGGTGGCCCCGTACTGGTTCATAAATGGACTGTTGTTCGTGTAACAATTGGATTGGCATATTGGCATGAAGTGAAAAGTGCAGATTTCTGCTGTGTGAAACGCAGCATTTTTGCAGCTGAGATGCTCGGAGAAAATACAGCAATGTTTTGCAGCTGTGATGTTTTGAAAGCTGGGCTTTGAGAGTCAATGAGTCATTTTAAAGCTGAATGGACGTCTGTTGTGTGTAACTGAAGCTGAAGAGCTGTGTTAAAAGTGGATTCTGTTTAAACGGACGGGGGTTCTGCAGACCCGGTTCTGGTCCGGCTCGGTTCTGATAAGTCCGAACGAGTATTTTAAATAGATGGTGAGACGTTTTAAGGACTGAGTGACGTCTCAGTGAAGCTTTGAGAGTTATTCGTTACATTTTTAACAGAAAATAGTACATTTTGACAGTTTAAAAGACGAAAAGTTGTCCGGAATGTTCATGCTAAATGCTAACACGCTAGCTGAAATATCGAGCGGCCATTGGCTGAAAACCGCTGTGTGGTACGCTCTGATACGCTGAGAAATGAGTGACGTATCTGTTCGTCACTTCCTCTGACGTGTCAGGTCGTAAAACTCACCCCCGTTGCTGTTCTGTCATTGGTGGATTCAGTCACGTGACCCGGAAATGAAGCTCGTCTTCATAGGGAATTTCAATCTACTGTTTAAAGTTGAAAAACGCTTTAAAGTTGGATTCTGATCCGCTGCTCCGTTTCTTTGGAGCCTAATCGCTGAAACTTTGCCACATTTGAGTTTTAAATCCGTCATTAAATGGTGTTTTTGGACCACGCTAGCCGATGCTAATTTTAAGCTAACAGCTAACGACCGGATGTCACCGGATGCCACAGGAAGTCATCGCGACTCCTACTGGTCATCACTAACAGTGTCTGGGTTAAAATAAAATAAGGTTATACTCCCACCTCCTGTGGAAACTTGAAATCACAGTTTCACTTCGTTTTTAGGATATTTTGGGTGAAATTACACGTGTTTATTCCTGTCAGACGCATTTTTGAGTTAATAAACGTTCTTCAAGCTGAATTATTACTGTTATCTTGCATTTAAAAAGTGATTAAGGTATTTATGCAAGAAAGGCATTTACCAAGACATTTGATGACACTCAAAGAGTGGAAGAACTGAGATGTTTAGCAAAAGGTGCCTCGGTTAGAGAGAATAAAAAGCTGAGCCAGGAACGGTTAGCAAAAATTTCTCTGCTTCTCAAAGACGAATTGGATCATCAGGTTGCACGAAATGTCGAGCTGTCTAGAGCATATGCAACTGAAAAGGAGAGTCTTCTCAAATGGAAGGAACAGTCTAAACTTGATGAAGAGACACGTGCAGATGAGGTGCAAGGTGAGAGGGAGCTCTCACATAATCAGCTGTCATTGCAAGCTCAATCATATGAGGAGAAGATTAGGGATAAGGAGATTCAGTACCGAGCGTTGTGTTCAGACAACGATGTGCTACAACACCAATTGCAGCTCGCATCAAAAGAGCTGGACGAATGCAGACTGGAAAAAGAGGCATTACTCCAACAATGTGTGCGTTTACAAAGTGAATGTCAAACATCACAGGAAAGCCTAAAAGCCTGTGAGGAGAAACTAGCCGCGGCAACAAATAAAAGTTCTGACGTGGGGCGAGTTTGTCTGGAAATCAGAGAAGACCGTGGACAGAGTCCGGGTCATCCGCCAACACTTCAGAATGATGTTGTTGCACCTCCTGCTCTTAATCCCATTCTGCCACCTCCACATGTGTGTAGAGAAACCCCTCCACCCTCATCTCGGGTGATAGGGACAGACCTGCACCAATTTGCACTACCAACCATGCAAGAGAGACCGTTGATACTTCCTCCTTCAATAGATGATTTGCAAAAAATCTCAAAATATGTACAACGCTTTGTACCGGGACCGATGGGTTCAACTGGAACAAAAGCGTACCTCAGAGACCTTGAATTCAGACTGAATGGTTATCCTAATGCTACGGTTGAGGATAAAATCAGTCTGATAAGGCTCACTTTGGACAGAGAGGTGTTCACCTTCATCGAGCGTCTACCTGATGTAACGAGAAGGGATTACAACCTTCTGTGTGAAGCTTTGATCAGAGAGTACGACCCCTGCACGGGACCTGCTGGTTTCCCAGCTGCTGACAAGGTCACGCAGGGCAAGCATGAACATCCAAAAGTTTATTACAAAAGAATCTTCCAAGCTTATTTTGGTAACAGAAATGAAACCGGAATGGAGGAGGAAGAAGGTTTTAAATTTGTTTTCAGCAAAAATCTCCACACTGACTTTAAAACGTCAGTACAAATGATGGCAAATTTCAGAGAAAAATCCATCAATGAGATTAAACAGTGTGCTATGAATGTGTTTGAGACATGTTCTCATGCTAAGACACCCATAGAAGTGTTTCCTGGTGTAAAGGTTAAACCCCACTCCCTAGAACTGGAAGGACGGCGTGCTTAACCGCCTCCTCCTAAGAAAGTCGAGAAAAAGCAGTCTGTTCAAACTAACAAACCGCGTCATGAAGGTGCACGCTGGGACAAAAAAACTCCTCTTTCAGAGGATGAACGTGATTATCGTAAATGGGGTGTGCGTAGGACGCAAAGATATGGGAACCAGAGTGACCCATATTATCAGGGGAAGTCCGAAAAGGAACCCCCAAAAGACGTACCTAGCCGTCCCCCACCTCGGACGAAGCGAACCGAGGCGAAAAAATCACAAAAGTTCCAGAAACAAGGCCCTACACCTCTGAGCTCGGACGAGACAGAGAAATTACGCAGGTTTTTAGAAACTTTGAAACACACTGACACGGGAAACCAACCTGGAGCAGTATGCAGTGATGTAATCACTATTACATCCCTGGGCGCGAATGACAACACTACAGATGTCGGTGGAACACACCAAGACATTGTCGTTGTTGCCTCCAACAACCCTTCATCGGAAGAAGGGGGGGTACTCTCACACACAAACGATGACGAGTCATCGCAAGCTGAACACTCAGAAACAGCTACTGCTGTGCTGACGGTTCAGACAAACCAAGATTACACAGACAAGGCTGAACGTGTGAAGAAGCGTCAGAAAAAACCCAAGAGGTTTCTGTGTAACTTTATCAGAAGGGGGGTCGCCAAAAAGGCGTACCTGTCAGTGACACTCGAAGGTGTCCTCACCCATGAAGCACTTCTGGACGGTGGGGCGGACATAACAATTATGTCAGCTAAACTGTTCGAGGAGATGATGTAGATGAACAGATGCTCAGATATATTCATCAATTAACACGGATTCCTCATTTTTCTG
>NW_023623585.1:0-4306 GCF_014905685.2 Nematolebias whitei | reverse complement strand
TTAAACTTCAGGGCCACCGTAGTCTTCCCGGTCAGGTGCAGGTGTGGAGTGGTGGATGATTAGAATGGATGTCAGCTGTGGAGAAAGTGAATGTGGCTGGAAACTTAGGAATCCCACACTACCACACCAAGTTCTAGCTCAGTGTGTGTAGAATTAGCTAAATTGTAGCCATTTCTGTGTGTTCAAAGTTCAGTTGGCTGTGGCAGCCATCTTAGACTGAGTTGAGCCCAAAAAAATAATCAGATGTAGATGTATATCCAGTGATTACTTTCAGAAAGTTTCATTTAAATCTGTTCTGGAAATCATGAAAGGCTTTGCTAAACTACAGACAAACCGATGAACACACACTCACAGACAGGCCAAAACAGCATCGCTCCACCCTCGGCCGCAACAACAAAAAAGGCTAAAATGTGTTTAGAGAATGCAAAACCTTCCAGGATGATCATGTTTTAACACACTGTATCCACCCTTGGCATGCATAGAGCTGATGTACAAAGACTCATCCCATAATACTGACAATGTGACCCACTGGTTCTGCTGGTGGTGTGTGAGGAGCTGACATTATTTTCTCAATCTCGAGCCTCTGGGATGCTTTGTCGGGCTTTGTAGCTGTAATGCCTGGAAGCCGAATGTGAGGCTGCAGCACTCACTACTGGTGGCATTTCACTCTAAGCCAGAGGCGGACCACAGGCTCTCCTCGGGGGATTTGCAGTGTAAAGAATGAGTCAGGCTAGTTTGTAACCCCTGGAAGTGGCAGCGGAACAGAAAGGGAAAAGTGCAATGCTGCCATTAAAAATCTACCACCTTTCACTTTGCAATGCATGTCATACAGTGGTGTGAAAATTAGTTGTGGTCTGAAAGATTGTGGCTTGCATAATAAGTCTCTGTGTTTTTTTTCTTTTCCATTTTACTGTGTACAACCACATTCTTTCTCATCCCTTTAATCGACAGATGCTTCTACACACGTATAATAAAATAATACTGACCAAAGCAAAGAGTCAAAGCAGTGGTGTGAGTCTTCCATTTTAAAGTTAAATGTTTCTAAGACAAAGGAGATGGTCATTGATTTTAGAGAAGACTCTTCAGTTGTCACTCCTGTGGTCATTTAGGTTGAAGCTGTCAAGGTGGTACATCCGTATAAATATCTGGGAACTGTTCTTGATGACAAACTGACCTTTGATTCACATGTGAACTCACTTTGTACGAAGGCTCAGAAGAGAATGTATTTTTATTGGAAGCTCTGTGGTTTTAATGTTGATTCTACTTTTATGAGAATGTTTTATTGAATCTCTTTTAACTTTCACCTTCATCTGTTGGTTTGGACTTTTGACATGTAAAAACAGGAACAACCTCTCAGAGATTGTCAGGATGTGCAGCAAAACTGCTGGCATAGCCCTACAGAACCTCACTGACCTAGATAAGGTGAGCTCAGTGAATAAAGCCATGCTGATTCTGGCAGATCCTGATCATCCACTCCATGGTGAGTTCAGGTTGCTTCCATCTGGACGCAGGTATCTGCAGCCCAGATGTAGAACGAACAGACTGAACAACTCATTTTTCCCTGTAGTGCTCAGGCTTCTCAACGAACACTGATGACTTCTGTATTGTTACTTCAATGTCTTGTCTACTACGGATGTTTTGTGTGACTACTGACTGTGAAACTAATTGCCCCTTGGGGATAATAAAGATTCTTGAACTTGAAAGAGTAGTTTTGCATGTTATTATCACCCTCCATCAAAAGTGATAGCAGACAAATATGTTTTTGCCTTTGTGAGTGTGAGTGTCTGACAATTACTAAAGTTCACATAATAACATTTTATAAAATAAAAGTCATCATGAGAGGAACTGTGTGTGTTTTGTGATCCTTGTGTCATTTATCCTGCCCCCCTCAGTGTTTCTCCCTCATGTAATCAGCTCCTGCCTCTGCCACATGTTGTCCTTCCCCAGGTGTTTGTGTTCAGCCCCTCGTTAGTGTCTCTATACATTCTGCATTTTGTTATTGTTCCCCTGTCCATGGATTGTCCTGTACAGTGTCATTCTGTCTCTCTCTCTGTGCCTTCTCATTATTTATGTAAGTTTTGCTGCCACATCAGCACTTTCTGTTTTATTTAATAAATATCTTGGTCTCGAGTTCCTGAGTCCTGTCTGCACCTGGCTCCAACCACACCACGGAGCATAATACATGAAGCATACACAGCTACTACTGATTATGTTTCAAAGTCAGCCCAATTAAAGATGGCTGCCATTGACAACTGTCCGTAAAAATAGTGCAATAGTATTCAATTCAGATTTATTTGATTTATTGATCTGATCATCTGAGACTGATATCAAACACACATTCTGAGTGCTAACAAATTGCAGAAGATTTTTGTTCAAAATAACTATCTAGTGTCAACTTTGTTGAATCGTGGAATAGATTTTAATAAAAACATTAAGGAAATAATCATTGCTTACACCTCCGCAACAGTTTACATTTTAAAGTCAACCCCATTCAAAATAGCTACTGCAGTCAACTGACTAGAAATCACAGAAATTACCATAACTCTAAAATTAATTAAATTTGGTCTGGTAGTTTAGAATCATTCCCATCAAATACTTTGGGTGCAATATATTGTGCAAAATCTTACTTGCTTAAAACCTTGGCACAAATTGAATAAATTAACCATGTTTGTCTGTTAGCAAAATATTGCATGAACCACTGGATGAATTACAATGAAACTTTCAGAAAGTACTTATTGGCAGTTTATCTACATCAGATTTATTTTGAAGTCAGCTTAAGTCAAGATGGCTGTCATAGCTAACTGACCTTAATCTATGCAAAAATGGCTATATACCTCAGTATATTTCAGTGTGTGTGTGTGTGGGGGGGGGGGGGGGGGAATTATGTGTGTGGCTATGTGTGTGCTGTAATGATAGTAATATCAGCACTGCTAAGCCAGCAGCTTGGTGTAGGACCACTGAGATTTGAGATGTGCTGTATCGTCAGGAGATGGGCCAGAACCATGGCTGCTGAGGTTCTGAGATTACAGCGGCATAGAGGAGACTAAATCCTATCAGACAGGTCAGTGAAGGGAGAGGAGTTCATCGTCACAGTGCTGAAGGAAGGGAAAGAAAAAGCTAATGAACAGAATTCTGGTCACAGCGATAATTTACAACAAACGCATGGAAGAAAAGTCAAAGGAAATTGTGATGGATTGAGGAGAGAAGTTGAGGAGTCGGATTCACTGATGTAAGACCGGGACGGTCTCTTGTCCTCAGACTTTAATGCAGGAGCTCCCGATATGTCAATAGGCAGCTCAGTCTTAATGCTCAAGATTAAATAAGGATTGGGAGTATTTGGATATAACCACTTCTAACCATGTAGAATTTAGTCACAGCGCTGAGTTATGGATTTTGTTGTAAGTTAAGTGGATTTATATCAGTAGTTTTCAACATTCTGACTATTCATCATTATGCCTGATGTATTTTTTTAAGCATGCGCCATCAAAACTGTTCACAAGCAAAATATTTGCATAATTTAAAATGTTAATGAAGGATTTTTTTTTCTGTTTATCCTAAACTGTAATGTGATGGAAACACTTGTAAATTATATCTAAATTCCTTAACAAGAAATCAAACTGCATCTGCATCTGCATAATTTATGCTAGTTTAACCCTTCATATGCCTGGCAAATTTATTTGTTTGATTGGAAAGGGTTGCTCTGATTTTTAGTATTTTTTTAATTTACACTTTTGGAATGATTTCAGCTTATATAACCTTATTTTTAATTACTTAAGAACTTTTATCTGAAAACTATAGTAGTTGCAGTTCCAGCTTCAGGTGTGCTGCATTTTTACATTTTGAACAAGAATATGTTAAAGCACAAAAAAACATTAAACTACACCAGTGCCATTTGCAACATCAAAATGTCAATCATGTTTTTGTGCAGATGTTGCCTCTTTATCTACAGCTGCACATGTAGGAATGGGACACAAACTATGTCCAGACACACTGAATGTTTGAATATTTTCATTTTTGCCATTGTCCCAAGTATAACTTTTGTATTCTTGTTCTCACTTCTTTTTTCTATCTCAGAAACAGAGATGCATGTGGCTTTAAATTTAGTTAAACATTTCTTCTTTTGTTTGTAACAATTGAAATTAAATAGTTTTAACATTTGATAAATCGCATTTCCTTATTAGCAACTCCTGAAGTTGGGGTTGAGACACCTGTGTCTTGAGAGGATCTGCAGGAATCAAATAAACAATATATATATATATATATATATATATATATATATATATATATATATATATATATATATATA
>NW_023623584.1:0-4307 GCF_014905685.2 Nematolebias whitei | reverse complement strand
AGCGTCGGCTCATCACTGGTGGGACATATTTACAGGAATGTCGTCCAAGGTGCAAAAATATGTAGTACCTCCTTTGATTGTTTTGATTTCATGTATTGTAATACTAACATTATGTAATCTGGGTACTTGTTTTTATATAAGGAGGGTTAAAAATAGAATTAATCAGAAAATCTATAACACTGCTCTGTGATGAAAATAGTTATAGACAACTGATACATGGTTTGGTAGGGAGAAAACCATAGTTACGCTTAAACCAAAACACTTAGCAGATGTTTTAATTTACAATTATCATGTCAGCGGAAATGTAATAAATCGAGTGTTTCAAGGATTTGAAACCCGCTTGGATTTTCTTAACTTTGTGAGTGACTTTATTCAAGACCGGGTTATGCAGTTATTTCCAGAACAATTTCAATTTCAGGGAAGTGATTTTCAGAGCTAAATGTCTAAATTGTCATTAAAGCAAGGGTGGAATGATATGATAATTATTTTTATGCTTTTATGTCAATTTATACTTAACTTATTTGTAATTAACTAGGAACTTGTGCTGCAGAAGAGATATACTCAAGAGGAATGCAGTGTTAAACCTCTGTGTGTTCTTTTTTTTTTTTTTTTTTTTAAACACCTCCCCAGTCGGGCGCCACCGCTCCAGGCCCATGACCCCCCCCACGTCCCCAGCCCCGACACCCCACCCACACCCACCACCATGCCCCACGGGACAGAATCAAAGGGGGACCACCCACCTCCACTACTTGTTGGAGCCTATTAAAGAAGTCCAGAGAGAATAGTCCGATGTGGGGGTACAGGCTGTCTCAAGACTTATGTAATCTAACAGAAGGTCTTTATACTGTTTAATACTAAGTGTATTTTTATTTTTCCAATTCATGAGTATAGTTTTTTTTGCTATACATAGGGCAGTGAGAATAATATGAATTGATTTTGTCTCCAAGGTGACATCATCTAAGTGGCCCAATAAGCAAACTGACGGAGAGAGTGGAATATTACATCTCAGACACTTTGATAAGTCTTCACATATCCGGCACCAAAACCTCTGAACAGGTGGACAGAACCAAAATGCGTGGATGTAATTGTCAGGAATATTGTTTGTACACTGTGAGCAAATATTAGATGATGCGAAACCCATCTTGAACATCCGTTGACCTGTATAGTGTACTCTATGAAGGATTTTGTATTGTATTAGTTGTAAATTCGTGTTTTTAGTCATTTTAAAAGTTCTCAGACAGATCTGCGACCAAAAGTTTTGGTCAAAATTAACTGACAAGTCTGTCTCCCATTTTACAATGGGAAGAGATATAGCTTCATCTATTTTACTGAGTTTCTGATAAACCTTAGATAGTAATTTGGGAGGGTTAAGATTAAGGAATTCTAATACACTTGTTGACATTTCAATCCTAGTGTTAAGGTTAAATTTATTTTTGGTTATAGATTTAATTTGTTGATATTCTAAAAATTTATTCTTATCAATCCCATATTGTGTTATTAATCTGTTAAATGGGATGTAGTCCACTTCTTCATATATATGTTCCAAATATTCAATTACTTTACACCTCCAACCTGGGAAGTTTATCATCTTATTCTGTTGTAGGATGTCAGGGTTGTTCCAGATGGGTGTACATTTACATGGTATTAGTGAAGACTCTGTCATTTTAAGAAACTCCCACCAAGCTGTCAGAGAGGAGCTGATATTGATGCTTTTAAAGCATTCCTGTCGTTTTATGTTTGAGCTAATGAATGGAAGGTCCGAGATCATTATATTATTGCAAAGTGTCTGTTCTACGTCTAGCCAGGGTTCATCAAGGGGTGTGTGTTTTATCCATTTTGAGATGTATTCTAACCTGTTGGCTAGAAAATAATAATAAAAGTTGGGTAATTCTAGTCCTCCTTTATCTTTGGATTTCTGTAGTGTTTTTAATCTAATACGAGGGCATTTATCTTTCCACAGAAATTTAGAAATAGAGGAGTCCAGGGATCTAAACCAGTCAGATGATGGTTTATTTGGGATCATTGAGAATAAATAATTTATTCTAGGCAAAACCATCATTTTTATTGATGCGATCCTTCCCATGAGAGATATGGGTAAAGATTTCCATCTAGCCAGATCATCCTCAATTTTCTTTAAAAGTGGGGTGTGGTTTAGTTTTGTTAAATCTGCTAATTTAGGCGAAACTTTGATACCCAAATATGTAATATTCCCTGATTGCAGTTGTGTAATAAGTGAATTGTTGAAAGAGCAATTAATTGGTAGAACTGTGGATTTTAGCCAGTTTATAGAGTGATCTGAAACTTTTGAGAAAGAGTTTATCAGTCCAATAACCTGAGAGATGGAGGTTTGTGAATGCCGGAGGAAGAGCAGCACATCATCAGCATATAGACTGATTTTGTGCTCTCTGTTCTTGCATTTTATGCCTTTAATATCTGTAGTTTGCCTGATTGCTGCGGCTAGCGGTTCGATGAAAATAGCAAACAGTGAGGGGGAGAGTGGACATCCCTGCCTGGTGCCCCTTTGCAGAGCAAAACTAGCAGATATTTGATTATTTGTCCTAATGCATGCTGAAGGAGAACTGTATAATATTTGTAACCAATTTATGAAATAATTTCCAAAACCAAATTTATGTAAGGCTGCAAATAAAAATTTCCAGTTAACTCTATCGAAGGCTTTTTCTGCATCTAAAGAGAATATTGCAGTTTCAATATTTTTACTGTAAGAATAATCTATTAAATTAAATAATCTGCGTGAATTTGTGGATGAATGTCTCCCTTTTATAAAACCAGTTTGGTCTGGATGTATTATTAGAGGAGTTACCTTTTCTAATCTTTTTGAGAGGGCTTTACAAATTATTTTAAGATCAACGTTGATAAGAGATATTGGACAATAACTGGTAGGTAATACAGGATCTTTGCCTGGTTTTAACAGGAGACTAATGTTGGCAGAATTTATATTTTTTGGAAGACTGTTACTTTTCTCAGTTTCTTGTAGCATTTTGTGAAATAGTGGAGCCAGGATATTCCAGAATTCTTTGTAGAACTCTGCTGGGAATCCATCTGGACCTGGAGCCTTTTTATTGGACATGCTTTTGAGGGCTTCCTGGAGTTCCACTGGTGTCAGTGGTGAGTCCAGCTCCATTGTTTGACTATCTGATAGTTTAGGAAGTGTTATTTTATCCAGGAATTCATTAATTTCATTATCTGATGGGTTTATCTGGGGCGAATACAAGTCTTTAAAAAATCTCTGAAAATGCTGTTAATTCTTTCAGGATCATAAACTGTATTCCCAGTCGAGTCTTTAACACCAACTATAGTTGTTTTTTCCTTATTTATTTTGAGCTGTTTAGCTAGAAAGCTACCTGACTTATTGCTCTGTTCAAAATTTTCGATTCTAAGTCGCTGTATTAAGAATTAAGTTTTTTTGTTAATACATTCTTTTAATTCCAATTTTGCTTTACGCATTTTATCCAGCATTTCTTCATCTTGAGAGGCTTCTAACGATTTAATGGTTTCTTCTAGTTCCTGAATATGTTTATTTTCTTTTTTCTTCTTTTGTGATGAGAATGAAATTATTTTACCTCTCATTACAGCTTTACCTGCCTCCCAGAGAGTAGATGCTGATGTTCCAGGCACGTCATTGTACTCCAGATATGAAGCCCACTCTTCTGTAAAATATTTGATAAAATCTACATCTTCAAGCAGTGATGTATTAAATCTCCAGTTTATACTTTTGGGGATTTCTTTTCTGTTTGCTAGATTTAAACCGACAGGAGCATGATCACTGACAGCTATAGGGTGAATCTCAGTGTCTGAGATGTCCGCTAAGGTTAGTCTTTCTTCTGGTCATCACCCCCAGTCTAATGGTCAATCCGAAAGGTGTAACCAAGAACTTGAAACGTCATTACGCTGTGCCATCAATAACAATCGCACATCCTGGTGCAAACATTTACCTTGTGATATGATAATTATTTTTATGCTTTTATGTCAATTTATACTTAACTTATTTGTAATTAACTAGGAACTTGTGCTGCAGAAGAGATATACTCAAGAGGAATGCAGTGTTAAACCTCTGTGTGTTCTGACTGTGAAACTTGGCCCGTTTTTTCAGATACAACACCCAGAGTTTCCTGAAAAGCATGTTTTTCTCCATCAGGCTTGCATACCACAGCCTTGGTTCTGCAAAACATGTTTTTGTGAGTTATTGTTCTGGAGCACAACTATCTTGGTAAACCGGTAAACATGTTTTGCTGCTCGCACGCGATTCAGGAGTTTCAAGGTATAAAAAGGTGTAACACTCAGAGAAA
>NW_023623583.1:0-4307 GCF_014905685.2 Nematolebias whitei | reverse complement strand
GATGGGTTTATCCCGTTATGCGCAGCATAAGCACTGAAAAAATTTAGTCCACGCCCACCTGCTGTGTGGGCCCCACACGGTCCGTATAAATTACGTTAAGAGCGGGAAATCTGCTCCCAAAATAGCTTTTTCTTCAGCCATTTAGGAGCCAGTGAGGCCCGACGCTTAAAGGGCTACGCTTATACTCATAGAATCTGGGGTTACAGTACGTAACCAACGTTCTATGTCGTATAAGCTTCGCCCTTTAAGGCTGTCGCTGATGGGTTAAGGGCGAAGCGGATGTGGTCCTCGCCTCACTGGGTCCATTCGAACACAGTATGACGCGGAAGCTTGCCCAAAAAACGTCTTTTCACTCAGCTCCCCATGTGCATAACTACGCGTTGCGTAATTATGTGCCATGCACAGACGCATGTTGTGTAACTACGCGTACTGACAAAAACATGAACGCCCCGGAAATTTTCAACGGGGAAAGGATGTTGAAAAGAAGAGGGGGGGGGGGGGCATGAACCAACTGGTTCATGGCTGAACAGTATAAACAGATCAATAACAATGAACTGACTATTGATCTGTAGTGAACTAGGCCTCAGGTCAAATCTGGCCTTGAGGGGCCTTCCTGGAACAAGAACTGTATTTCATTGATTTGAGTCCAGAAACACAAATCAAGTCCATCCAGAAGACTTTTTAAGTGTCCTGCACTGATCAATTGAAAGAACACTCTCTTTTCTATTATCATTACTATTTTACAAATGTTTGATAATCAAAGTGTGTTAGTTCAAACCATTTTTAGATGTTGCAGTGAACTAATCATTTTTAATTAACTGTGAAACAGTAATAATGATTTTTAATCCTCATGCAAAGTAGAAATCATGTTAAGGTCTGTTACAGAGTAATTATGCATTTTCTGATTTTCTGTCTTTGAATGAGCAAGTGTAAGTTGGTCCAAGGTTGGAGTCAAATGCAAAACAAGTTGTTGGAACGAACTATCATGTTTTTAAATCCTCTCAGACGTAAATATAAGAGGCTGGCACCTGTTTTACCCGAACTCGCCTAAATATTCCTCTCTCTGTCTCTAAAAACATTTTCAATCTGTTCCAAAACACTTTCTGTTTTTCTGACTCCTAGTGACCTCTTACGTCACAAAAACACACCCCTGTCTGGTCGATATTGACCAATCAGGAAACTCTCAAATGAACCGGAAATAGAGCTCTTTAAATGTCGGTACTTCCTAGTTCAAATGAGTCGAGTCGGGTGGAGAGTCGCTTCAGGCTTTGGCTTCAGTCGTTTGCCGCTCCAGTGCTGGGAGAACAGAAGTCCAGCATGATCCAGAGCTCTTACGAGTCTTGGGGGGATTATGACATCTTCCACCTCTGAGTGGAACTCTGACGGACTCCACTCCTGTGAGTCCACCGAGAGGTGAACCCGTGTCGGACGGAATACCGTCGCTACTTCGGACGATTCACAGCTGTTCCTACGGAGACGCTGAAAGGGTGCGTTAAATGGAACTCCGTACCAGTGGAGACGACATCTCCAGGTAAAAGAGTTGATTTATACCACCTAAGTGTACCGGGGAGAAGCTGGGAACTCACCGGAGAGTGCCGTTCTGATGCCGACACACATTTCCCTCATCCATCTTTTTCTCTCAACTTAAACTTCAATTTCCATCTTTAAACTCTTCTTTCTGCTAGAAATCATTCCAGATATTTTTAGAAATGTCTGTGTGAAGTTTTCAACCATCGCCGTATGGTTAGTCAAATTGTACAGCTTGCTAAATTAGCCATGTTGTTATTGAAATCATTTTGCCAAATTAATGTAAATGTGTGATGTGTTTAAATCGTTTTTAAATAAATGACCCACTGTCGTTGGTGAGTCAAAGATAAACACGTTTCCGTCCACATTTTATTAAATTCAATGCACGTCATTATACAGTCCAGAAAAATGAAAGAATCCGTTTAATTTATGAATATATGACAGCATATGTTCATCTACATACTGGTGGCCGCGTACGCTTCATAAATGGACTGTTATCCGTGTAACAATTGATTTTACATGTTGGCATGAAAAAAGTGCAGATTCTGCGGTGTGAAACGCAGCGTTTTGAGCTGCGATGCTTGGAGAAAATACAGCTGTGTTTTGCAGCTAGTGATGTTTTGAAAGCTGAAATTGAGAGTCAATGTGTCTTTTTGAAAGCTAAATTTGTACATCTGTTGTATGTGACAAAGTTGATGAGCTGTGGAAACGTTATTCTGTTTAAACTGTGGTCCAGACATGACTTTGGTCCGGCTCGGTTCTGATGAGTTCGAGCGAGTTGTTTTGAATGGTTTGGGTAACGTTTTGAGACCGGAGCGCCGTCTCCGTGAAGCTGAGAGCTTTTTGGTTACATTTTTGACAGAAAATAGTGCATTTTGACAGTTTAAAAGACGAAAAGTTGACGGACTTTTTCAGGCTAATGCTACACGCTAGCTGGAAAAACGATCTGTGATTGGTTGAAAACGGCTGAGTTGGGACCCTCTGATACGCTGAGAAATGAGTGACGTGTCTGCGTCACTTCCTCTGAGTCAGCGATAAAGAACCCACCCCCGTTGCTGTTCTGTCATTGGTAGAAATGAAGCTCGTCTTGATAGGGAATTTCAATCTGCTTTTTAAAGTTGAAAAACGCTTTAAAGTTGCATTCTGATCCACTGCTCCGTTTCTTTGAAGCCTAATCGCTGAAATTTTGCCACGTTTGAGTTTGAAATCCGTCATTAAATGGTGTTTTTGGACCACGCTAGCCGATGCTAATTTTAAGCTAACAACTAATGACCGGATGTCACCGGAAGCCACAGGAAGTCATCGCGACTCCTACTGGTCGTCACTAACAGTGTCTGGGTTAAAATAAAATAAGGTTATACTGACCCCTCCTGTGGAAACTTGATATCACAGTTTCACTTCGTTTTTAGGTTATTTTGGGTGAAATTATACGTGTTTATCCTAATGCTACGGGCATTTTTGAGTTAATAAACGTTCCTCAAGCTGAATTATTACTGTTATCTTGCATTTAAAAAGTGATTAAGGTATTTATGCAAGAAAGGCATTTACCAGGACATTTTTCATTCACTGAATTCCTCAAACGGAGGTGCAAAATGAAAAATTAGAAACTTTTTAAAAGATACGGTCCAGATATTCACAGAGTTGATAAAGTTTACTCATTTGCTGAATAGGTAATACACGTTTAATTGCTAGATCACTAAATAAGAGTAAACTTATCAGGAAAAAGAAACTTTTCTGTTTAAGTTACCACCTAAAACACCACATCCTCTTATTTAATTTTTAAATAGAAGATAATGGCAGGAGAAGAGGAAGAGGTTGACCTTTTATACTCCCAATCACAAGATGATATCATTTTGGGAGCTTTACATATTTTAACAAATTCAATTATTGGTGAGCAATTAGAGCAATTAGAACAACTTGATGAAATTCAAAGAGCGGAAGAACTGAAAAGTTTAGCAAAAGGAGCCATGGTGAAAGAGAATAAAAAACTGGGCCATGAACGGTTAGCAAAAATTTCTCTGCTGCTCAAAGAGGAATTTGACCATCAGGTTGCACGAAATGTCATGCTGTCTAGAGCATATGCAACTGAAAAGGAGATGTTTGACAAATTGATGGAACAGTCTAAACTTGATGAGACACGTGCTGTCGAGGTGCAAGGTGTGAGGGAGCACTTAGAAGATCAGCTGTCATCACAGGCTCACTCATTTGAGGAGAAGATTAGGGATAAAGACCTTGAGTACCAAGCTGTGTGTTCAGACAACTGTGTGCTACAACAACAGTTGCAGCTCGCATCAAAAGAGCTGGACAAATGCAGACTGGAAAAAGGGGCATTACTCGAACAATGTGTGCATTTACAAGGTGAATGTCAAACATCACAGGACCGCTTGAAAGCTTGTGAAGAGAAACTAGCCACAGCAAAGAATAAGATTTCTGACGTGGGGCAAGCTTGTCTGGAACTCAAAGAAGACAAAAAGGCAGAGCCCAGGCCAACCGCCATCACCCCAAAAAGATGTTGTTGCACCTCCTGCTCTTAATCCCATTCTAACACCTCCACATATGTGTAGAGAAACACCTCCACCCTCATCTCGGGTGATAGGGACAGACCTGCACCAATTTGCACTACCAACCACGCAGGAGAGACCGTTGATACTTCCTCCTTCAATGGATGATTTGCAAAAAAATCTCAAAATATGTACAACGCTTTGTACCGGGACCATTGGGTTCAAATGGAATGAAAGCGTACCTCAAAGATCTTGAATTCAGACTGAAAGGTTATCCTA
>NW_023623582.1:0-4307 GCF_014905685.2 Nematolebias whitei | reverse complement strand
GTGTGTGTGTGTGTGTGTGTGTGTGTGTGTGTGTGTGTGTGTGTGTGATGATGTATGGGAGAAAGTGTGAAAGTGAAGTATACATTTCCTCCCTCTGTGTGTCAGAGCTTGTTTATGTGCATGTGTGTGTGTGTGTGTTTTCCTCTCCTGCCTCTTTTTGTGTTTGTTGTTGTTTGTTGTTTTCCCGGCCGTTGTTGTCGAGCTTGTAATTAAAGTCTGCATAATTTCACTCGGTGCAGAAATCTTTAATTGATAAAAGGAAACAGCCAGACGTCTCCCCAGGCCCGAGGGCCCAGTTCTAGTCTGTTTGGTATTTTAAGGATTTTTTTTTTTTCAAAGCAAGCGATAAAGGGAAGAACAAGATAGAGGAAAGAAAAATTAAAATGTAAAAATGTCAACAAATTCAGAGGTCTCACATGTTAATTATATTCCTCTTCCCATCAGATGAGCCCCTTCACTGTCCATTTTTTAAAATTAGTTCAAAATCACATTTTTACTCCGAGGCTTTTAGCACAAACTCTGCGCTGTTTTTATTGATCTTTATGTTTTAACTACAGCTTTATTTTATTATTTTTTTAATGTTTAAATTTTCTTGATTTTATACGTGCAGTGTACAGCACTTTGTTGCTGCTGTGTTTGTTTTAAAGGGCTTTATGAATAAAGTATTTGTTTATAGTGACTTTCAAAAAACTCAATTTTTGATCAAAAATCACAGCAAAGTTGCGAAAAAAAATCTCAAAATAATTTGAAATCTTTGAAATCTGAGCCTGAAGATTGAACCAACTACTTCAGTTTAAAATCAGTAAAAATGACTGAATCGTAGCTGTTTTTGTTTTTCCTCATGTCTGTTGGCTGTGGCGGCCATCTTGAATTGGTTTGACTCAGGTTTAAATGTACACACATTGATTACTTTTTAAATGTTCCAATAATGTGTTTAAACGTTTAAAAAGTGTGACATAAAACATTTTGCTAACAGGCAGAGTTGACTCCAAAAGATAATAATATAAAAAAGCAGGTCGTGCAATTAGCATTTGAAGTGTTAATTGTGGATGACTCTCAGCTACTATGTGTTAGCTCAATATGTCAAACTGGCTAAACTTTAGCTATTTTTGAGTTTTTAAGGTCAGCTGGCTGCGGAATCCATTTTGAATCTGGCTGACTCCAAAAGTTACATCCAAATATTACTTTCCGAGGGTTTCATTAAATCCATCCAGTGCTACATGAGATATTTTGCTAACATGACAGACACAAACACACATGTGAACACAGAATCATCAGATAATTTGGGGGTGCATTTTTAAACGGAACAGTCCATCAGAGCAGGACGCACTTCTCCATTTAGCAAAAACAAAGTATTTATTGATCTGAAACATGACGCTTCAGTCTGGACTCGCTCTGATTTTCCTCTTGATTTCATCTGACTGATGTGATAAAAAGAAACTGCAATCAGATGTGAAACTCAAGCCCGTCCGACTCCATGTCAGAATGTTCTCATTAAGATAACAGACTGTGATCAAAACAATTATCAAACGATTACAGCTGCTTGTGTTTGTGTCTGATCTTGTAGAGTGCCCAAACATTTTTATGTGTGGGCCAGAACTTTAACTTTAAACCAGAACTTTAACCAGAAGTTTAATTTAAATCTTATACAGAACATTAAGAGCTTCATAAACAGTAAACTTTTTTTTTTTTGGATGCTCCCTTCTTCAGGGGTCACCACAGCGAACTGTCACATGAAGACTTGGCAATTATTATTACACTGAATGCCCTTCCTGATGCAACCACCACCAAGCTACCACAGCCCTCTGTGTGGAGCAGAGAGCTGATATCTAAGGAGCCCAGTGGAGTAGATGGTGGGGGTTAAGGGCCTTGCTCAAGGGCCCAGAGTGGGGCAAATGATGGTGGAGGCAGGTGTGGGTGCTTCACCTGTCCCACCCATATTTTTTTGATTTTGTCTGTACCGGGAGTTGAACTAGCTATCTTGCGATCACAGGCCCACCTTCTCTAACCTCTGTGCCACCAGTCCCACTCTTTTTCTAATTTAAATAATTTAATTTATTGGATTTTTGGGGGTCTATTATTTGTTTTCTTGTGCCTGGAAAGTTTATTTAGTTTATTTTTAGAGACAAAAGCATAAAATGAGTAAGCGCTCGGGTGGAACTTCAATCTCCCATTTAGGAACACTTTAATCGACAGGACTAAAACCCATAAGGACTTTATTTTTCGACTTGCTATTAATAATCGGAGTAATTACAGTGTTCATATTTACTGTTAAAAGTTGGTAAATGTTGTTTTAGTCTGTAGTTGGTCTGTGAGATTTCAATAGTCTGCTCTCTTTTGTGTTTGCAGCTGCTGTTCAAGAAGCTTCTTCAGGAGACACTGACAGGTGAGCCATGTTGCCATCTCTGTCCAAGGTGCTGATTTTATCAGCAAAGAAGTTTTGTTAAAAGTGAAAGTGAAGTGCTGGATTTTCACGCACTCTCCTCCACATTTCAGTGACAACAGGACGTCATGCACCAAATTGTTTCAAAATGCCAATTTCTCCACAAACCCCGCACGTTAAACCTCTGCTCTGCTGACAGTTTGTCAAACAAGAAAAGCTGCAGCAGCTACTGATGAAGCATGGAGAGCAGCCACGTGGAAATGCTGCTCAAAGACTTCCTGTCAGCTCTGCAGCTAATGTCCACAGATCTGCTGAGGAATCAGACTGCGATTAAATGGAGGATGAAAGCTCTCGTGATAAAGTTTAATTTTGTTTTTCATCTTTCCGTGCATCAAGTGAGACAATTATTACTGAAGCCTAGTTTGAAGTGGAACACGGCACAAAAAGGCCTTCAAATTCACTTCTGATTCGTTTTCTTAAAATATTTGCTCAAAAACAAGAAGCTTTGCCTCTCTTTCACCAGATGGTTTGTGTGCAAGTCCAAGACAATGCCTCTTCATGCAGCTGCTGTATAAATATTCATCGCAGAGTAAAATTAGAAGTTTGCTCTTTATGGGTGCGCGTGCATTTATGTGTGCAACCTTCTTGTTGGAGTCAGAGTCACTTCGGTGTGTGTTCAGAAGACTCCCGTTGGGATGAATTATTTAGCTGTGAGTCTCCTTTGCTTATCCACGCTCGACTGGCTGCAGGCGTGTAGCGTTCTGCTCCCAGTGACCGAAGAGAGCAGGCTAATTCATCCACCCCTCTGCAGCGTGACCCCACCCGAGAATTCCCTTACATGTGTCCGCTGCAGATGATCCTGCATCTTCTTTCTTGTGGGCAAAGTAAACAAAAAAGCTTTGATGTAAAGGCCAACAGGGAAAATTTGAAAAACAAAAAGACACCAGCAACAAAAGTTCATTTAATGTGTGTAATGGTTTTTTTAATCGTTATACTTCAGAAAGATGCGGCTCAATTGATTGAAAAGCCAGTTCCTACAGATTGAAAGGCCGTGACGAGGCTGTCGTTTCCGCTGCCCAGGAGTTGGATTCTAACAGCTGGAGTCAACAGTGACGAATCATGTAAAATATTCATCCGCGTGGCCGGCTTAATAATGTATTATCCCTGAATTTACCACCCAGAGCTCTGCAGCACTGTGCTTTGCTTTGACTGCCACTTGGAGCACATTGGTTCAAAGATCTGCAGCTTTTAAAAAGATCAAAGTTCCACCCTCTCGAGTTCAGATGAAGTGGCGGCGGCTTTCAAGAAGCAAGCAGTTTCTGGGTCCCACTCAAAACACCGGAGAACGAAACTGGCACTCCTTCAAGGAATCTGCGAGTAAACGTTTTAAACAAAGATCCCACGTCACCTGTTAATGATTAGAGTGAGGTTGAGGGTGACTGCCGGCTACAACACCAAATTTTAGTTCAGTATCTGTAAAATTGACTGGGCTGTGGCAATTTTTTGTGTTTGTTGAGGTTTATTGGTGGGAATCTTAAACTGTGCTGACTCTAAAAGTCGATGTAGAAAGTAGATGCACGACCAAGGATTAAGAGATTCGTTACAATCTGCCCTCTGGTTCACAAGATGTGCTCCATCACACAGTTACCTTATCGCTTTTTCTCTTTCTGAAATATTAGTTTGAGGAGCAGTTCTGCCATTCGGAGGAGAGCTTGTTCGCATGTCATACGAGTTCTTGTCCAATTCTGCATCTTTCACTGAGGTGCTCAGTCTGTGTGACACTGTGGGGCTGCAGACCGAGACAGATTGCTACGTGTGTCTCTGCATCTCCATTTTTAGCCTCCATCCATCCCATAATCCACATGTAGAGCCAGAGCTGTGCTGCTGAGAACTTAAATTCATATATATATCTATATATATATAT
>NW_023623581.1:2241-4307 GCF_014905685.2 Nematolebias whitei | reverse complement strand
ACACCCTTAACTACCAGTGGTAGGTAGTGTTTGGTGGACTCTGACTGCTCCAGCTCACAGAGGAGGCTGTCTTGTTGGGTCAGAGTTTGGACCACTGGGTGGGTCTCTTTGGTTTCACATGCTGTCAGAGGAGTACTCACCGGGCCCGTGTCCTCGGCTGAGGAGTCCTGTGCGCCTTCCGCGGTACCTGCTGTTGGGCAGTCTGTGTCACACTCCGGAGGCGTATCTATTGGCAGTGGTTTGCTCACTGTTGTCCACATTGTTTGATCACCATAATCTATAATCGCGTCGAAGCGATTTATAAAATCCTGGCCAACCAAAAATGGGAATGAGTCAACACGAGACACGTGTACCGGGTGGTACAGTGTCATTTTGCCAATCTGCATGTGAACCATTGCTATAGCTGTCAGGGTTGTTCTCACCTCTGAGAGACCCTGCATTTCTATAGCACATTCAGAGAGAGGTATTATCCTGTTAACACTGGCAGCGGCCGTCCTCAGCTCCTCGAACAGTTTAGCTGACATAATTGTTATGTCTGCCCCACCGTCCAAGAGTTCTTCGTGTGTGAGGACACCTTCGAGTGTTACTGACAGGTACGCCTTTTTGGCGACCCCCCTTCTGATAAAGTTACACAGAAACCTCTTGGGTTTTTTCTGACGCTTCTTCACGCGTTCAACCTTATCTGTGTAATCTTGGTTTGTCTGAACCGTCAGCACAGCAGTAGCTGTTTCTGAGTGTTCAGCTTGCGATGACTTGTCATCGTTTGTGTGTGTGTTTACCCCCCCTTCTTCTGATGAGGGGTTGTTTGAGGCAACAACAGCAACGTCTTGGTGTGTTCCACCGACATCTGTAATGTTGTCATTCGCGCCCTCAGATGTAATAGGGACTACATTACTGCAAAGTGCTCCTGGTTGGGTTCCCATGTCAGTGTGTTTCAAAGTTTCTAACAACCTGCGTATTTTCTCTGTCTCTTCCGAGCTCAGAGGTGTAGGGCCTTGTTTCTGGAACTTTTGTGATTTTTTCGCCTCGGTTCGTTTCGTCCGAGGTGGGGGACGGTCAGGTACGTCTTTCGGGGGTTCCTTTACGTACTGCCCCTGATGATATGGATTCCCATATCTTTGCGTCCTGCGCCCACCCCTTTTTCGATAATCACTGTCATCCTCTGAAAGAGGAGCTTTTTTGTCCCAGCGTGCACCTTCAGGATGCGGTTTGTTAGTTTGAACAGACTGTTTCCTCTCAACTTTCTTAGGAAGAGGCGGCGAGGCGCGTCGTCCTTCTAGTTCAAGAGGGAGGGGTTTAACCTTTACACTAGGAAACACTTCTATGGGCGTCTTAGCATGAGAACATGCTTCAAACACATTCACAGCACACTGCTTAATCTCACTGATGGATTTTTCTCTGAAATTTGCCATCATTTGTACTGATTGTCTAAAATCAGTATGGAGATTTTTGCTGAAAACAAACTTAAAACCTTCCTCTTCTTCCATTCCGGTTTCATTTCTGTTACCAAAATAAGCTTGGAAGATTCTTTTGTAATAAATTTTTGGATGTTCAGTTTTACCCTGCGTGACCTTGTCTGCAGCTGGGAAACCAGCAGGTCCCGTGCAGGAGTCGTACTCTCTGATCAAAGCTTCACACAGAAGGTTGTAATCCCTTCTCGTTGCATCAGGTAGACGCTCGATGAAGGTGAACACCTCTCTGTCCGACGTGAGCCGTATCAGACTGATCTTATCCTCAACCGTAGCATTAGGATAAGATCTCAATCTGAATTCAAGATCTTTGAGGTACGCTTTTGTTCCAGATGACCCCATCGGTCCAGGTACAAAGCGTTGTACATATTTTGAGATTTTTTGCAAATCATCCATTGAAGGAGACAGTATCAACGGTCTCTCTTGTGTGGTTGGTGGTACAGATTGCTGAAGGTCTGCCCCTACCACCCAAGATGGGGGTGGGGGTGACAGCATGGTGTTAGGAGGAGGAGGTGCATATCGGTGCAGGTCTATCCCCACCACCCGAGATGGGGTGGGGGTGACGGCATGGTGTTAGGAGGAAGAGGTGCATATCGG
>NW_023623581.1:0-2231 GCF_014905685.2 Nematolebias whitei | reverse complement strand
GCAGGTCTGTCCCTACCACCCGAGATGGGGGTGGGGGTGACGGCATGATGTTAAGAGGAGGAGGTGCATATCGGTGCAGGTCTTTCCCAACCGCCCGAGATGGGGGTGGGGGGTGACCAAACGGGACTCATAGTCGGAAGTGCAACAGCATCTGTCTGGGGTGGTTGTGGCTGACCCGGGCCCTGACCTTGTTCGTCTCTGAGTCTCAGACCAGCTCGCCCCATATCAGAAATCTTGTTTGTAGCTGTAGCTAGATTCTCCTCACAAGCTGTCAGGCGCTCCTGCGCTGTCCGACATTCTCCTTGCAAACTCCGACAATATTGGAGCAATACCTCCTTCTCCTCTTTGTAATCCTCCAGCTCCTTTAATGCGATCTGCAACTGTTGTTGTAGCACATCGTTGTCTGAACACACGGTTTGGTACACACGTTCTCTATCCCTAATCTTCTCCTCATATGATCGAGCCTGTACTGACAGCTCAGTCTTTGAGAGGTCCCTCTCAATCTGAAATCCTTCTTTCTCCAATGCAGACTCACGCATCAAATTATCACACCTCTCCTTTTCAGATTCATATCCTCTGAATAGCATGACATTTTGTGCAACCTGATGGTCCAATTCCGCTTTGAGAAGCAGGGAAATCTTTGCCAACCGTTCACGGCTTGATTTTGTGTCCTCTGACACTTTAGCTGCTTTTGCCAACCTCTGCAGTTCTTCATCTCTTTGATTGTCATCAAGGTCTTCTAATTGCCCTAATTGATTACCAACAATTGAATTTGTTAAAATATGTAAAGCCGTCTGGACGGCATCTCTGGATTGCAAGGGGTCAGTGTTTACCTCTTCGTCCGCCATTATCTGCTATTTAGAAATTAAATAGGAGATGTAATTGTTTAGGTGGTAAAATAAAATCAGAAAAGTTTCTCTCTACTGATATATTTACTCTTATTTAGTGATTTAACAATTAAACGTGCATTATCTCTTAGCAAATGAGCAAACTCTATCAACTCTGTGAATATCTGAACTGTACCTTTTTTGTTAAAAAGTTTCTACCTTTTATTTTGTACCTTCTCAATGAGGAATTACCAGTGAATAAAAGGTTTGTTGGTATAAATACCTTAATTGCTTTTTAAACGCAAGATAACAGTGATTATTCAGCTATGAGGAACGTTTATTAACTCAAAAATGCCTTTCAGGAATAAAAACGATTAATTTCACTCAAAATACCTAAAAAGCAGAGTGAAAACCTGTGATCTCAAGTCTCTCCAGAAGATGTCAGCACAACCTTAATTTATTTTAACTCAGACACTGTTAGTGTTATCCAGTAGGGGTCGCTATGACTTCCTGTGGCATCCGGTCGTTAGCTGTTAGCTTTAAAACTAGCATCGGCTAGACTTGGTTAAAACCAACATTTCTGAACGGATTTTTTACTCAAACGTGGCAAAATTTTAGCAATTAGACTTCGAAGAACTTAAACAGCGTTTCAGAATACAGCTTTTAAGCGCTTTTCAGCTTTAAAAAGCAGATTTTATTCCCTATGAAAACGAGTTTTCATTTCCGGGTCACGTGACTGAATCCGCCAATCACAAAGCAGCACGGGGGTGAGAGGAAATGACGTAGGCACGTCATTCACTTTCTCAGCAAATCAGAGCGCTTCACAGCAGCCAATCCAACCAATCACGAAGCGTTTACCCAACTAGCATGTTAGATTTATCTGAACAAGTCCGTCAACTTTTCTGTCTTTTAAACTGTCAAAATGCACTTTTTTCTGTTAAAAAGATGTAACGATAAGCTCCCAGCTGCACGGAGTCGCGCTCCGGTCTCAAAAACGTCTTTCTAGCTATTTAAACAACTCGTTCGAACTTTTTCAGAACCGAGCCGGTACCAGAACCGAACCGGACCAGAACAGTGTCTGGAACACAGTTTAAACAGAATAAAGCGTTACCACAGCTCAAAGCCAGCTCTAATTACACATAACAGGCGTACAATTTCAGCTTTAAAAGACATATGACCCACAATATCAGCTCCAAACATCCCAGCGGAACATGCAGCGTCTTTGCTCCAAGCGCGCAGCTCCTGCACGCTGCGTTCAACACAGCTGACAACTGTTATTTTTCTTCATGCCAACACGTAAAATCAATCTTTACACGAATACGCAGTCCATTTATGAGCACGTGACGGGCCACCAAAATGTAGATGAACAGATGCAGAGATATATTCATCAATTAAAACGGATTC
>NW_023623580.1:0-4308 GCF_014905685.2 Nematolebias whitei | reverse complement strand
CACACCTGTCATGTTTTCACTGTGTAGCACTTTATCTGTTTAAAACAGTTGCCAGCTTCAGATATTTTACAGGTAAATATTTGTATTCAAGTGTCATTGAGTTTCACACTATTTTAGCTCTGGGTTTACACAAAAGTACTATTATAAGTCAACTTATTCAGAGGAACGGGCACCTGTTTCTTAGGTTTTACCCCAATTCATGAATATTTAAGTAAATGCTTGTCTGCAGTGTTACTTTTAATGTGCTTATTTTTTTAACAGATACTAGATTACCAAGCCTCTCAGTGTTTTTTACTCTAAAGCACTAAATTTTTATAAAGCTGCAATTTTTCTAAAAAGTCTTACAGCAACATCAGTTTAAAAACGCTTTTTAAACCGTTCACTTCCAGAAATTCGCTATTTTAACAGCTACTCATCAACCCAGGTTGGGTGAAAAGAGAAAAGAAAATTGATGATGAGGAATAATCAGTCTTTCTTCAGAAAAACTGTTATACTCCTGTTCTCCTGCCAATATCTTTTATTTAAAAATTAAATAAGAAGATGTAATTGTTTAGGTGGTAACTTAAACAGAAAAGTTTCTTTTTTCTTATAAGTTTACTCTTATTTAGTGATATAGCAATTAAACGTGTATTATCTTTCCAGCAAATGAGTAAACTTTATCTACTCTGTGAATATCTGTATCTGTATCTTTTAAAAAGTTTCTAATTTTTTATTTTGCACCTCTGTCATGAGGAATTACCAGTGAATAAAAGTTTTTGGTAAATGCCTTCTTGCATAAATACCTTAATCACTTTTTAAATGCAAGATAACAGTGATAATTCAACTTGAGGAAAGTTTATTAACTCAAAAATTCGTCTTACAGAAATAAATACGTATAATTTCACTCAAAATAACCTAAAAACGAAGTGAAACTGTGATGTCAAGTTTCCACAGGAGGGGGCAGTGTTTAGCTTTTTACCAGCAGGAGCGTATGACAACTTCCTGTGGACGTTCTGTTGACATCCTGTCGTTAGCCGCTTAGCTTAAAATTAGCTTCGGCTAAACTCGGTTAAAATCAACATTTCTGAACGGATTTCAAGCTAAAACGTGGCGTTGTTTCAACAAGCACGACTTCTTTGCATGAACATGAGTTTTTTGGGGACATGTGGCAAGTTTTAATTAGTGATTTTAAGCACAGGAAAGGCTTCGGTGCAACCGAGCTTTACAATCTGACATGGAGGAAGTGACGTGACACGTCACTCATCCGGTCGTTAGCTGTTAGCTTAAAATTAGCATCGGCTAGCGTTGTTCAAAAACACCATTTAATGACGGATTTCAAACTGAAACGTGGCAACATTTCAGCGATTAGGCTTCAAAGAAACGGGCGGCGGATCAGAATGCAACTTTAAAGCGTATTTCACTTTAAAAAAACAGATTGAAATTCTCTATAAAAACGAGTTTCATTTCCGGGTCACGTGACTGAATCTACCAATGAAAGAGCAACAAGGGGTGGGTTACTATATCGCTGACTCAGAGGAAGTGACGCAGGCACGTCACTCACTTCTCAGCGAATCACAGCGTCCCAACTCAGCCGTTTTCAACCAATCACGGATCGTTTTTCCAGCTAGCATGTTAGCCTTAGCCTGAACTAGTCCGTCAACTTTTCGTCTTTTAAACTGTCAAAATGCACCATTTTCTGTTAAAAATGTAACGAATCAAGCTCTCAAAGCTTCACTGAGACTTTGCACAGTCCTTAAAACGTTTTTCAACCATTTAAAACAACTCGTTCGAAATTATCAGAACCGAGGTGTGTCAGAAACGGGTCTGCAGCAGAACCTCCGTCCGGACCACAGTTTAAACAGAATAAAGCGTTTTAACTCAAACCCAGTTTATGTTACACAACAGATGTACAATTTCAGCTTTCATAAAGACATATTGACTCACAATATCAGCTTCAAAGCATCTCTAGCTGCTAACATGCAGTATTTTCTCCAAGTATCGCAGCTCAGCTCGCTGCGTTTCACAGCAGCTGATTCTCTGCACTTTTTTTCATGCCAACATGTAAAATCCATTGTCACACGAATACAGTCCATTTTATGAATTTATACGGGCCACCAGATGTAGTATGTACATATACTGATATATATTCATACTGTTAAAACGGATTCTTTCATTTTTCTGGACGGTATAATGACGTGCATCTGAATTAATAAAATGTGGACGGAAACGTTAATTATCTTTGACTCACCAACGACAGTGGGCCATTTATTAACATAATCAAGTTTAACACATCACACATTTACATTAATTGGCAAGAATTGAGAATAACGACAGCTTATTAATCAGTTTACAGGAAGTAAACAATGCGGCGATTGTTCTCACTTCCAGTAGTACAGCAGACGTCAACCACACGGCAGTGATTGAAAAACTTTGCTTCAGACATTTCTAAAAATATCTGTAATGATTTTTAGCAGATAGAAGAATTTTAAAGATGGAAAGATGAAGTTTATCTACAGAGAGATGTGTGAGGGAATTTGTCTGTTTTAACCAGAACATGCACGCTCCTTTGGACCAGCTTGTCTCAACGGTACACTTTGGTTGAAGATCGACTTTTACCTTTCTGAAGATATGTCAGTTCCGGCGTAAAGTTCCACTTCGAGCCACTTTTCAGCGTCTCCGTAAGAACAGCTAGACCTCGGGAGTCGTGAGATCATCCACAACAGACTTTCATAATTCCCAGATCTTCTCTGGTTCAGCTTGATTTTCTTTCTCTCATCAGCATCCTGAATTCCAGCCTTCATGAACTCTGGAACTGCTGAAACTAGGAAGTGCTGCACCTTTTAAAAAGGGTCACTTCCTGTTCATTTAAGGACTTTCTGATTGGTCGAGTGGACCAAACAGAGGTGTGTTTTGTGATGTAAGGTGTTATGAAAAGTCAAGGAAAAAGATTAAGATTGTGTAGTGAGTCACGTGGGTACGTGCCACTAGTTGTATGACAATATATCCCCGTTTACATGCATACTATATTCACGAGTTCTTCATCTTTCTGACTGTAATGTCGTGCATTGAATTTAACAGAAATGCGAACGAGAGACGTTATTATCTTTGACCCATCAAATGAATGGAGTCATTTATTTTCAGAATCAAAGTTTAACATCAAACATTTACATTAATTTGGCAAAATATGAAAATAATAACAGACAGTTTCACAAATAATGAACTTCAAATCACTCGGCGGTGATTTGAGGACTTTGCTTCAGATATTTCTAAAAATATCTGTACTGATTTATGAGAGAGAGGTGAGTTTAAGATGAACTGGAGATTTTATCTTACAGAGGAATATGTGAGGGAATTTAATCTGTTTGACCAGAAATTGCACGCTCCCATCAGGTATCTCAGCTTGTCCCAGGTACACTTTAGTCGAAGAAGAAACCGTTACCTTGTTGACGATAGATCACCTCAGTAAGAATCCTTCAGACTGATATCAGCGTCTCCGTTGAGAACAGCTAAAATCCTTGGAGAGTCGTGCGTGGTTAGTTCAAAACAGAATTATAATCCCAAAACGTCTCTGGATTCTCGGCAACTCTGACTCTTCATTGTCAGCAGCTCTCAGACTCTTTCAGATCTTCTCAGACTCCAACTCCAAAACTCTCCATAACTCTAACTCTGGAATCTCTTGGAACCGACTGCACTCCATGGAATCTACTGCACTCTGCCAGAACCGGGAAGTTGTCACATTTTAAATGAGTTTACTTCCGAGTTTACTTCAGAGCTTTCTGATTCGTGGATGGACCAGAAAGAGGAGTGGTTTTGTGACGTAAGATGTTATCTAAGCCAAGGTCAGAGAATGAGATTGTTTTAACAACTGACAGAGAGATTATTGCAGGAGAGCAGACTTCGTGGAGTCAACTCTTGGTAATCTTCTGAAAAAGTTTAAACATGACATCTTTCTCGGTAAACATTTTAGTTGACCGAAAACCAACCTTTCACATACTTACGAGCTTAGCTCATTTCAGACAGAAAATCAAGAAATGCATATTAACCTGATTTCTCCTTTGAATGGGGAATAAAATCATTACTTACTGTTTATGTAAAATAAAAATGAGTAGTTCTTTTCAACCTGTAAGCATTGAGTGAAACTAACACAATTTGATTATCAAAACATTTGTAAGACAGTAATGATTATAGGGGATTGTCTTTTCTGCTTGATTAATTCAAGAAAGAAAGTCATCAGATGGCTCAGACTTATTCAGATCAATGAAAATAACAGTCTCTGTCCATCTGGTAGATTTGAGGTCATCAGGGTCAGATGAGGGTCAGATCATCAGG
>NW_023623579.1:2341-4310 GCF_014905685.2 Nematolebias whitei | reverse complement strand
GGATTATGTCATTATTGGCAGCATTGTGGGACAGTGACTCAGAAGTTACTCAAATGAACCTCAACATAAAGTGCATTAAGAAAAAAAAGGCTGTTCTTTGTAAGGATGTATAAGCAGAGCAAAAAACAGAAGATTGGTTGGCAAAATAGGAAGAAATGTCATGAACAAAAACCAAGCAACTGACCTCAGAAAATCCTACTTAACTATTTTTCAAAAAATGACTTCCACTCAGCTATTGCTTTCTTAGATGCACTAGTGGCATCTTGATCATGGATTGTATCACTGATTACCTCAGTTTGGATGACAGAGAGGACCGTTGCTACACATTTTGGGTATGTTAAGTGCAAGGTGTAGTAAAATGCCATCAAGACCAACATTCCTTCCCAAAAGTCCTTCAAGGGGAGAGTGCACACAGGTGTGTTTCCCACAGCAACAATGGTGGTTGTTCCATCAAAAAGCAGCACTGGTGAGGAGAGTGGCCTCTTCTCCAGGTACAGCATGGCATCTTCACCTGGCTAAAATAGAACAAAAAGGACAAAATGTTCCAGATTTTAAACTAAAGCGTTATAAACAGTTTAAGATACATTCAACCCATTTGTATGCAAATACTGAACAATGCTCTAACAGATTTACTTTTTGAACAGAAGAAATTAATATGAAATAAATAAATGTGAATTAAAAAAAACGGTGAGCATGAAATTTATTTTTACAGCCTAAATTCAAACTAATACAGAATCATATTTTTAAAGGCTTTTTTAAATGTATTTATAAATGAATTATTTATGCCTGTACTCGTGTCTTATGTACATTTGTTCTGGCCTGTCTCCCTGGAACAGTTATTTTTTTTAAACAGTTAAGAAATCTTGAATATTGAGTGATTTAATATTGGAGGTAGGGTGGTTGATTAGATCCACACTCCATCCGTCTCAGCCATGTGTCCTTGGGCAAGACACCACATGTATTGCCTGCTGGTTGTGTGAGTGTGTATGAATGGTTGTAATGGCCTGTTGTAGCATCAAAAGATTTGTGGTCCATGTATACTTGAAAAAGTGCTATACAAATTCTGGCCATTTACCATGGTTGGAATTGCCAACAACTCTCACTTTAAGGTTATGAAGGAGAGCTTCACTTGCACTTCCAAGCCGCTTTGGCGGTGTAGTTGGTGAAGGAAAAAGGGATGGGAGTGCATTGAGGAGAGCGATAGTAAAATCCACTGTGGACCAAGAAATGTTCTTTAATGAAGTAGTCTGAACACATCTGATTTATTTATTTAATGTATGGAAAGGCAAATTACCTCCATGTACATCCAAAGGGAGAGGGGGTTTCAGGGCTTTTTTTCCAAATGCCATAGAACTGCACCTTAGAACAAAACTCCGTCCATCTATCCTTCATTTGATCAATATATTTGCAGTTGAGGCCAGCAATGATGCGACGCAATTCATCCATCACCTATGACAAAGTTGTACTCAGTCAAGAACTCACTAAACTTACACAGAGAAAAGCAAGGAAATTATGCAAATGTAGTTAGACTTACATTTCGAATGTCTTTGAAGCATGGGTATGCTTCAAATATTTTTGTGGGCCTGTCTTCTTCCCTTGTAAGCTCTGCATCAATGAAAGCTCTCCTGGCCTCAAACTCCAGGTCCAAAAGTTGAGCAACGTCACTTTGGTTGGGTTTTGCATTGGGTTTCTTGTACATGTTGCTCAAGGTTTTGTAATGCCTTGCCTGCATCTTCCGGCTATCACAGTCTGCTATGAAAAGCAAAGTAATTGAAAGACATTGTTTAAATACTAGGCTTCACAAAAGCCAAATTTTAAAGTCAATAAAAATGTTATTAACTAGTAATTTCTAATAAGTTCAAACATTTTGTTTGCTTTTAAGGTTAATGTTTTTGTTAAATATTTATGAAAATGTTTCAGTAATATATATATATATATATAATATATATATATAATATATATATATATA
>NW_023623579.1:0-2241 GCF_014905685.2 Nematolebias whitei | reverse complement strand
TTCATATCTTAGATGTTATTACTGTTTTTCTTATACATTTTATTGTTGGATGTAACTGGGACCCTGTGTACATAATTTCGTTCCACCACATGTACCACATGAGGTGCGAATGACAATAAAGAAACTCTGACTCTGACTCTGACTCTGACTCTGATATATATATATATATATATATGAATATGTCAAACTGATCCTAAACGTATGGATTATTTTTTTCTCTTTGTTCTTGTCTTATAATTACCCTAGATTTATGGTAATTGTTACTTTGAACTGAATCTAATATTATAAAAGTTTAAGATGTCGAAAAATAAAATCATAGTAAAAATCAAGTAAAGTTCACTATGAGTACAGTATATATTTCACAGTGTAAACAGTGATTATAAGGTGACAGATGAAAATATTTTCGGTAAATTGATCTACAACAGAATGGGGCAGGACTTACATGTGTAAATAATCTGAACTATATCATACCCACTAAAACAAAACAAGCTCAAACACTTTATTATTGTTTAATGATTGTGTGCAACACTGTGTTATGGCTAACTGAAAAGGCGGTATAGAAAAACATTGTATGCTGTTTTTACATGCAAACTTAAATCAATACAACAGTTATGATTTGTGAAACAAACACTTAGAAAACAGTTATTTTTTATGGCCAAATAGTGGAATGACTCTGTAAGAGGAGCCACATCAGTAGACTAAGAAATAGTGTGATGGAGCACTTACCAACATCATCTGGAGGTGCAGTTTGTGGACCTCCAACACCCCTGGGTGCAGAGAATGAGGCTGACTTGGCTGATTGGAATGAAGCTAGGGTATTATTCTTTGACTGTGTTGAGACACTGGGAGACAGCTGTGATGGGGAGGCTATGTCAGACAAAAAAAGAAAAAGTAAATGTAACAACAGAAACAAACAACAAAATGATATTCAATACTGTGCAAATCTGACAATGTACTCTAATTAGAAAACTCTCTTTTGTAATTTATAAATATGTCCAAAAATCCTTACTTATTGCATCACAAACACACCTGCATTTGAGTTTTCTTCACTGAGGTCATCATTGCTCTCAAGAGGTATGGTATAGTCACTTGAACCACTTGTTTTGCCACTTAGGTTGTCTTCTGTCCTGTTGTCTGTGCCTTCTGAGCTGAAAAGTGTTTTCTTGGCTTTCCCTCGTTGCGGCATGGAGCCCTGCCTCTTCTTTGGAGACTTCATGTTTTGGAGTCGCTTGTACAATTTGGTGTAGATGGTCAGCTGTGGTAAAATGATAGATTGTATAAACTGTACATACTTTTGTTGTTTCACAAAATTTTGTAGTGGGAAAAGAATGACTTACATATGGCATCTGTGTGTCAGCGTCACGTAACATAGGGTAATACTCAATAATCTTCTGTGACATTGCTCTCATTTCATGTTTGGAGGGGTATCTTACTTCTTTCCCCATGAAACTAGCACGGAGGATTGCAACCATGCTAGTGACTGTGTTCCTTATAAGTCTGCAACAGAGCTCATTCGACATTTTACATTCCTTTTCCTTTCCACTGCGAAGCAATGCAAAGTACTGACTGCGTACCATGTCCAGTTCTGAGTCTGTATACAATACATACTCTGGTGGGTCTGGCATTTTCATTGTTTTGTCAGCAGTGTAGGATATGGGAGTGGAAGTTTGAGGCTGATATTCTGACACATTATGACTTGAGGGTTTACTCCCACTTTTATGGCAAGTGTTGGAATCTTGGTCAGTACGGTCAACCTATAATATTTGTGGGAGATTAAAAAAATACAGTTAAGACAAATTCATGCTAGACAATATGGATAGTAATTGTCCTCTTAGCTGTGTTACGTGTAAGTACCTTTTGGGTGATGAAATCCCAAATCTTCTTTCTCCGGAAGAAATTTTCAGGGCCTGGAAAAAGATCCTTCAGGTCATCCCGGGTAAAGCTTCCCAAAGCTTCTTCATCAATATTTGCATCTGTAAAAGAGAAACACAGGTTTTAATTAGACATTTCACCACTCCAGTGTCCTAGATTTGTCTTTGCCTGGGTGTGGCTAATGACACAAAATATCACAGCAGGAAATCTTATTTAAAAAATGTTTACCACAGAGATTGGGATCCAGGATGAATTTTATCTATGAAATTAGCTAACCATCTTCGGTGTAGGTCAGTTTTGTGTAGTTAAAACCTAAAATACTCAAATATATCAGGTTCTACACTACCCTCAAACTACACACCATCTTAT
>NW_023623578.1:2182-4310 GCF_014905685.2 Nematolebias whitei | reverse complement strand
ATTGAACGCTTTTTGAATTCATCATGTCCTGGATGACTGAGAATCTTCACCAGCATACTGCATAGAATAATGTCCTGAGAGCGCACGCTGTAGCTGGAGTCACGCAGAGGCATGTAGGAGGAGATGTATGAAGGCAGCAGATGGAGAAGTGATTTAAAGATGAAAATGAACCAGTGAGAGAGTCTACGTGAAGTTAAAGATAACCAGTTAACTAGTGAATAAAGGGTGCAATGATGGGTACGGTAGTTACAGCTAGTTATGAATCTTAATGCACCATGGTAGGCAGCATCCAGCATCTATGGGGTGTTTGTAGGAGCGTTCATGTAGATAATGCCAACGTAGTCAATGGAGGGAAGGAAAGTTGCAGTTACAAGGCGTTTCCTAGTGTTCAGTTAGACAGGATAAATTTCTGAAAAAGAAACCCAATTTAACTTTCAGTTTCCTTACTAGGTTTTCCACGTGAAGCTTAAAAGAGAGATGCGAGTCGACCAAGATACCCAAATATTACCCAAATATAAATATACAAAAAAATTGTCCAGTTTTAAGATTGGGCTTAAGACTTGCCTTTATGATAAATCCTATAGTTAGGGTTGTCTTGGGTTTCCTGAGCTGTCCCTTAGTTATGTTGCTATAGGCTTAGACTGCTGCAATAAGACCACATTTCTTCACTCTGCTACTGTCTTACTCTGCTCAACCTGTTTTGTATTTGTAATTATTTTTTCTACCCTTGACATGTGTTTTTGTCTTTCGGGTTCACCTGCACCTAAATCTAGACCTACCATTCCGTGTTTGTTTGTCTCTCCTTTTTGTCCTCTCTAACCCAGCCAGTCAAAGCAGATGGCCACTTGTCCTGAGCCTGGTTCTGCTGAAGGTTTCTTCCTTTTAAAAGGGAGTTCTATGTCATATAGGCTTCGCCCTTTAAGGCTGTCGCTGATGGGTTTATCCCGTTATGCAGAGCATAAGCACTGAAAAAATTTAGTCCACGCCCACCTGCTGTGTGGGCCCCACCCGGTCCGTATAAATTACGTTAAGAGCGGGAAATCGGCTCCCATTTTTTCTTCAGTGAGCTAATATAGCACTGTCAGAAGAACAAAGAGGATAAATTGTGTAAATGACCAACCTTTGTGAAGGATGCTTGGCCCGGCAGTCGACCTCCGGTCGTCCGGTGAGTTCTCCTCCCCGAGGAGAAGATGACGAGCAGTCTTATTCCAAGGTAAGCGTCGGGGAACATTTCCCAGTGACAGGTCACTACACGCTGGACAACGCCATCTTGTATTTTTTCCTCTTATCGCCGACCCTCGGGGCGAACCGGATGGTTCCTCCGGGGCAAGGCGTGCTCAGCTGCAGCCCCTGCTGCTAATTCCCTCCTGGGGAGCGTAGTGTAGGTGGAGGGGGGCTGAGTGAATGCTCACCCCATCCCACCTCGTTTCGCATCGGCGATCACACCGCTCCCGGCCGACAGCGCCCTCACGGTTGCCCGGCGGAACCCAGGAGGAGGCTGACATGAAGGGACCCCTTTTTTCTACGTCCCTCGCCTTTTCCCGCCAGTTCGGATGATCGGTGGGAAGGTTGTTTTTCACTGGGCTCCACTGTGGCTCACCGTCTTGATCCATACGGCCTCGCGTTCCAACAGGACGTTCGACGGGCGAGGCCACAGACGGTTCTTTCCTGGTAGATTGGAGGAGTCGGTCCCCAGTCCGCTCCCATCACCAGAGTTGAGGGATTCACCGAGCGGGGCTATTCCTCCGTAATCCCCCTGGAGCCAAGCCTCGCGGAAGCTTCCGGAGCGAAGCTGCCCAGGTCGGAGCAGCGTCCCGTCCCTCCGGAGGAACACGAACCAGACGGCGACCACGCTCTCCAATCGAGCCCACCGATGTGTTTTCAGGCAGCCGCAGTTAGCAACAACGTGCGCTGCTAGCATATAGCATGTCCAAGGGACTGAAGGCCGCAGACCTGCCTTGGAGACAAAGAACTCCCTCTGTAAGGCATCTGACGCCAGCTCATTATATGTGCCTCTCCTACGGTTTGCCTGTCGAGGACTGCAGCGCGGATGACGATGATCCAACGATCCACCTGGCTTTGTTACTCCCCTCGCTGCCGGAGAAACTGCACAAGACCTGATGAAGCC
>NW_023623578.1:0-2082 GCF_014905685.2 Nematolebias whitei | reverse complement strand
GAGCAAGCTTCGACTTTTCCACGGCCGCGGCTCTCGCTGAGTTCCACCACCAGCCCCGCCCGTCAGAATCCAGCCCTCTTCACTCCGGCAACCTGCAGCTCAGCGTTTCTCCAGAGTTCGCCTGCAAGACAGCGCTCTGGGCAAACAATCGCAGAGCTCATGAGAGAGAAGTTTCTCAAAATGACGGTCTCCGGAGGGTGTGTGTAAAAGTGACACGAAAGTTGAAATAAATCATCATTAATGATCAAAGTGTCTGTTTTTTAGCCAGTCTGTAAGCTCGGATGAGCTCACAGCGGCCGCACACATTAAGAGCCGGTGTCCTTAATAAGGTTTTTTAAACTCACCGCCGCTCCAAGACATTACTAGTCGCTTCAGGGCACGATGGTAAGTGAAAATAACTCGTTATAATCCCGAGCTGCACGATTTTCACTCAAGTGATGTCAACTCGCACTCGTGGGATGAAACAGCCCAACACATGAGCCGGTGTCCTTAAATAAGGTTTTTAAACTCACCGTCGCTCTAAGACATGACGAGTCAATCACAGAACAGCCTCCACACATGAGCCAGTGTCCTTAATTAAAGGTTTTTAAACTCACCGTCGCTCTAGACATGACGAGTCGATCACGGCACAACGGTAAGCGAAAATAACTCGTTATCAACTAGAACTGCACGATCCTCACTCAAGCGGTGTCAACTCGCACTCGTGGGATGGAACAGCCTCCACATGAGCCGGTGTCCTTAAATAAGGTTTTTAAACTCACCGCCGCTCTAGACATGACGAGTCAATCACAAAGATGAACAGCCTCCATCCAACGGCGCTGCGTTGATGCTGGCGCACACACACAGCTGCCGGCGCTAACCAGCTCACATCGGTATAAATGTGGTCCGCAGGCTGGTTCGGGTGGAGGTCCTTCTCTCTCACAAGAAGCGACACCCGTCTCAACGAATCAAACGCGGGCAGCCGTCACCCACCGCGTCTCAGCGTTCGGCAGTTCACCGCAGCTTAAACGTGAAGCAGCTGAAAGAACCCGGTAATGAGTCCCGCCTCCCTCCAGCGCGCGCCCCTCCAGCGAGAGCGGCGCGCGTCCCTCCAGAGAACAACGTGTGCTCCCGCGGGGCTAGCAGCCTTCACTCCAACAGCACGACGTTAATGAAGTCACGCCCTCCGCCTTTTCAACGTTCGCACAGCGACGTCAAACGCGCAGCCCCACCGCGTCATCAGCTGTCACACGCTTCGCCTCAGCACAAGCCTCGCCTTGGATCACACAGAAAACATTCCCGCGATGCATGACGGCGGTTGAGGGGCGGACTGCTGACAGCCGTACAAAACATGACACATCACTTAACGCACGTTCACCCTACGAACGTTACGTAGAGTGGCTAAAACATGCTCGCCGTTTTTCAGATGGATGGACAAGGTTTTATGCAAATGGTACAAGTTACAGTTTGCAACCCGAACCCCTCCATTCAGAGGAGTTATAAAAACGGTCCCGTCATCATCAGACTAAATCTCATCCCTAAATGCAGAAGTCCAAGTGTTTCTGATAAAAGTAATCTACAGAGTCCCCCAACGGAGAGAAAACACAGGGTTTTTACTCACGGATCGGAGGGGTGAGACCGTTTTTTGGATCTGTTGTATAACATCTAGAGAACGCATACCGATCATCCTAACACAGAGACGAGAGTTTTTTGTTTTACCTGGATGATCTGCTGCTCCTGTCACTTCAGACAGGAGGCGCTGATGCAGGATCAGGTGTTGACATCACACCTGTTAAATCTGGGCTTCGCCATAAATTGGAAGGAAGCTCGATTTTCCCGGCCCAGACATTTGTTTTTCTGGGAGTGGAATTAAATTCAACCACCAAGAAAGCTCGTTTATCACAAACTAGATTCGACACTTTTTTAAAGTCAACTCAGCCACGTAAGACCTGGCAAGTGATAACAGCTGTCTCCGTCATGAAGCTGTTGGGAATGATGTCACTCACACAGTGGTTCCGCTGGTTTGTTTCACATGAGACGCCTCCAGAGGTGGTTTTGCACGTCTGCATGTGGATCCAGTAAAACAAACGACGGATGATCATT
>NW_023623577.1:0-4311 GCF_014905685.2 Nematolebias whitei | reverse complement strand
TCAGGGTCAGATGAGGGTCAGATCATCAGGTCATCTGGTTCACTACAGTCCCCCCTTTGGAAATCATCACCTGTCCATGGGGATGAATTCCAACCGTGAACTTAGACCTTCAAATGTCCTTGAGCTTGATGTAATCCAGCAAGGAAGACCAAAGTCAGAAGTAATCCAGCAAGGAAGACCAAAGTCAAGGTAATTCCACAATGTTCTTGGTATTCCATTGTGTTGATTATAATCCCATATCGTCTCGATAATCCCATTGTAGCAATGCTTTAACCCCTTGGAAACAGAGTCTGTAATCCATTGGCAAAAGTCATATAATCCACAACGGTAAATCCACAGCGATTGGAAGTGTTGATTAATCAGCATACAGAGGGGTACCCTTGGATTGAATTGAAGAAGCGGCCACTGGATGAAGAGTTGCGACCAACGTCAGGATTGCAGGTCGCCTCCAGCGAAGGTTGTCTCCAGCGACGTCCAGCCTGTGCCGTTCTGGTTCAATGTGTCATGCAATTATGTGGTTTAAGGTGGGCTTATGAAGGGGATTTTACATAAGGCCTTAAACTATATGCATCTGGTGTGTAAGCTATTATGGTTGGGAACAGCTACAACTACCAGTTAAGGGGTGGAGAATGCTGAAAAGGGGTAACTACAGGGGTTTATGCCTATAGAAAAGTGTTCCAAACTATTTTTCCATTTCTAACTTGGTTTAAGTTAGCTTTACATGGTAAAATATAGTTTGGTGTAATTGTCTGTTGTCTTTTTAGACGAACGACTTGAGATTGGGTGTTTGGTTTTCCCATAAATGTTTTGGAAGTCTATGGCGAGACTTATCAAAAAGAATTAGCTATCCCCCCGAATAGAATTGTTCGAGTAGGTTCGGCTTAAGCGTTGTGAGATCAATGTAGATTATGGTACTCAAGGTAGCAATAATATACATTGACTCCGCAAAGATTGCAATTTAGTGAATGAACTGCATGTTGGCATGGTTAAAGGCTTCTTAGTCTCTAACTTAACTACACAACAAAATTCATTCTTCCTTCAGAAACAATACCAAAATCAACTAAACAACGTTCCAACACCGACAAGAGTAGTGACTAAGCATCTAGAAACATCGTTTCACTGCTTCTCCTCACCCTGGTTGCCAGATTTCAGTCACGCTGTCCCGTTTTATCAAGGGTAGGTCCTGCGAGTTTAAACTATGGTTAAATTTATTATCCATTAGTTATCTTCAGCTTGGATGACCCTTGTTCCCACGAGGTCTGATTTTGTGATGTCTTTGTCTCCTAAGGAGTTATTGCATGCCTTGTGTTGTTTAACCTGGTTACGATGTACCCATTTAACAGTTGGCTCTTTTTGGCCTTTACTGATTTTTATCTGGTAGATAATTGGAGACACTTTGTCGGTTATCAGATGGGGTCCAGTCCATCTGGGCATCAGCTTACGGGCGAGAGTTCCGGTCCCGGACTCTACTCTCCCAGTTTTGGGTGCAAACGTGTAGTACCAGACCCTGTCTCCCACTTGGAGTTCCTCGTAAGAGGCCTTTTGGTCGTAGTACGCTTTGCGTCCTTCAGCTGATTTTTCCAGGTTTTTCTGTGCGAAAGCAAAAGTGTTCTTAAGGTGTCTTTCCAAGTCTTTCATGTATTGTTGTGTGGTGTAGGCTGTTGCCATGGCAGCATCGCCTGGTTGGTACAGCAGGTGCAGAGGGAGAGTCATTTGTCGACCCGTCATCATCTCGAAAGGAGCGATGCCAGTCGACGTGTGTGGAGTGGCCCTTATGGCCATGAGGACCAGAGGGAGTTTCACGTCCCAGTCCTTGTGGTTTGCGGCTACGTATTTTTTCAAAATACTCACCACAGTCCTGTTTGCCCTCTCAACCTGGCCTGAAGCCTGTGGGTGGTAGCCAATATGGAAGTTGGCTTTGACACCTAGCGTCTTCCACAGTTCCTTCATTACTTCACCTGTGAAGTGTGTACCTTGGTCCGAGTTCACCCTAAGGGGAAGTCCAAACCTTGAAAATACATGATTCATTAATAACATAGCAGTGGTTTGTGCTGTGTCATTAGGGGCTGGTAGACATTCTACCCATTTGGTAAACGCGCAGGTTACCGTGAGAAAATATTTATTTCCTCTAGAGGTCTTAGTGAGTGGTCCGACCCAGTCAATCTGGAGGTCCGACCATGGAAATGCAATGCCTCTACTATGCAGTGGTGCTCTGTGAAGTGGTCTGGATGGTTGAAACTGGCCACAGATCAGGCACCCTTTTATGTAGTCCTTGACATCCTTTTTCATTCTAGGCCAATAAGCAATTTGTTTTAATGCTTTCAGCGTGGCATTGTCACCCTTATGTCCTGCGGACGGAAGGTCATGTGCATGGACTAACATCACCCCCCTGTGGTCATGGGGGACCACGAACACAGGTGAGGACGTCCGTCCATGAGCGAAAGTTAGGATGCCTTTAAGTAGTTTTAGCTGTTTTCGCAGCTGAAAGAGGACTTTGAGGTCTGGATTGGAATCCAGCTCGTCTTTCGATGGAGTGTATTTGTCTGGGTCAGTCAGATACAGCATCATCGAGTTAATTGCAGGATCCAACTTCTGAAGTTGGATGATGTCTGGGTCAGTCAGCATTGGGCGCACAGAAACTGTGTTATCAGCAGGTTTAGCTGCAGCTTGTGCACGTGTGACTGCCATTACCTCAGTTGTAGCTTGTGACGACTGAGTGTTGAGTAGCCAGGAGGGGTCGAAGGACCACGTGGGTCCGTCAACGGCTCCTTCTTTGGCTAGGGAGTCTGCAAGGTCATTGTAGTGCTTGTCATCGCCTGGGACTCTGGAGTGTCCTGGAACTTTCTTCCAGAAGATCTGTAGATCATGTGACGTCACCAAGTGATCACATGTCATGAAAAGCTCTTTGTGTTTTACCACCTTTTTGTTGCTTGTGAGAAAACCGTTCTGTTTCCACAGAGCGAGATGACACAAGAAACTAAGTCGAGCATAGTTAGAGTCAGTGCAGATGACTAGCGTCTGGATGGAGCGTTCTACTGCCATCTGTAGGCCTATTAGGATTGCAGCTATCTCAGCGTACTGAGAAGACTGAGAGCCTAATTTATAGCCAAATGTGACCTGTTCTTGGTCCTGGAGGAGAACTCCTCCAACACCTGCTTTGCAGATTGTCTCGTGGTGGAATGAGCATCCATCCACGTACATTGTTGCCATATCTTTGCAGATATTGCTATCAAAGAAGTGGTGATTTGGGTCCTCAGCAGCTGAGGGTTTGCTCACAACCGGCTGTTGGGTGGCTGGTACATCCTGTGTACATTCTTGGCAGATTGCCAAATCAGTGCCCAAGTGCGACTTCTTATTTTGACCGTAGCGGATGTCTAGGTTAAAACTTTGAAGTGCCATAAGCCATGTTGCAACGCGTGAGTTTGTCACCACACCATCTCTGATGCGTTGGCTGTTCAGAAACGTTACTGGCTGGTGTTGTGTCTCAACAATAATCCTCTGTCCACCAATATAGCAGGAGAAATGTTTCACTGCCCACACAGTGGTCAATAGAGCCTTCTCACAGTCTGAGTACCGTAATTCAGGGCCTGCCATTGTTTTGCTGGCATAGGCCACAACACGCCTGTCTTTGTCGTGTATTTGGTACAGACCTGCACTCATGCAGTAAGTTGAGAAGCCCACTTCCAAGTAGAACTCTTTGTTGTAGTCTGGATAGACTAGACATGGGGCTAGCTTGAGCCTGTCTTTGAGAGCGTTCATTGCCTGCTGCTGTGTATCAGTCCAGACAAAAGGAACGTCTTTCTTTAAGAGTTCAGTTAGTGGTTTTGCGAGATCCGCATAATGCTCTATGAACTGGCGAGAGTAGTTACACACTCCCAAGAAACTTTGTAGTTCTTTGAGATTGGTTGGGACTTTGAGGTTGTCTAGGCCTTGGGTGCGAGTCAATTGTGGTTGTACTCCGTCTGGACCTACTAAGAGGCCAACGTAGTCCACTTTGGTTCTGCACCACTGGCACTTTGACAGTGAGATTTTAGCACCAGCAGTTGTTAGCTGATTTAGGACGTGGTCGATCTCAGCCAAATGGGAGTCCAGTGTTGGCTGCCTCAAAAGGATGTCGTCCACGTAGATCAGTGTCCCACGCTCGTGGGCGTCTGGACATGCTTTGTTCAAAAAGATGTTGAACTCTGCAGGTGAGTTAGCGTAGCCAAAGGGACACCTGGTAAAGGTGTATTGTCGGCTGCCAAAAGTGAAAGCTAGTTTGTGTTGATCCTCGGCGCGCACAGGGATGGTCCAAAAACCAGAGGCGACGTC
>NW_023623576.1:0-4311 GCF_014905685.2 Nematolebias whitei | reverse complement strand
ATCTCCAGGCCAGCAGTCACTCGTTCAGGGATGAAGATGTTCACATCCTTGATAGAGAGGAACGATGGTTTGAGAGAGGAGTAAAGGAGGCCATCTTTGTGAAAAGAAACGGTCCATCATTAAACAGGGGTGGAGGCCTCCATGTTCAATTGTCCCCCTCTTACAATGCTGTTATTGCTAGTATCACTCAGCCCCCTCTGAATAGCAAGCAACTATCAGGGTGCTAACGAGCCATCGTTAGGCTAATGGTCCTCCTTGATCATGTGAGCAGCTGGTTTTGGTTGTCAGCAGTAAAACTGGTTGATCCACTCTGAGAAGGTGCTATTTATAAGACAGCTGAATACAGCACCTCAGACTGAGGAAGTCTTTCGGATGAAAAACAAAACGTTTCTACACTTTTTTTTGTTATTGTTTTTTGAACGTCCAGAGGACCTGACTTAACTTTTTTTTAGATTTTTCTACCTGGATTATTGAGCATGCATCAGGATGCTTTATAAACCCTTCCTACATTTTTGCACTGTTCTTAACAATGGTCTAAACGCTCTGAAAGAGCTCCGTGAAAGAGAGCAGACAGACTAAAGCTACGGTTACTGAGCCCCGGGGGCGGGCTGACCATCGGGAGCACCGGGACATTTCCTGGTGGCCTGACCCGCTCATTGATTGCAAAGGAGACTAAAAGCTCTGTTCAGGTCATGCTTGATTATTTTAAATAAACAATCCATGCCACTTGTGTGGCTCATTCAGGTATAAGACAGACAGACACACACCCGCCCCCTCCTTTCTTTTTCCGAGGTTGTCTGTTGTGTGCCCACCTGTTGTGTGTCTCTGGAACACGATGGGGAAAGACAGACCCCACCCCCGCCCCCTCCTTTCTCTGCTGTGACTATAGAGCCTCGAAAACAGAAAGGAGGGAGTGTGTGTGTGTGTGTGGGGGGGGGGGGGAATACCTGAGTGAGACGCGCTCATCCACTCTCTCTCATTTTTTAAACTGATTCACTCTTATTTTTCCACCTAAGCATTTTCTCCGATATTCTACATTTGTTCATCTGATCTGTTCATCCCTGCTCCCTCAGCAGTAGCAATGGGGAAGGACAGATCCCACTCCGCTTCCTCCTTTCTCTTTCTGAGGCTGTCTGTCACAGCAGAGAAAGGAGGGGTGGGGGGGTGGAGTCTGTCTTTCCCCTTCTCCAATCGTGTAACATGTACAATATTATGTTGAAAATGTCATATAAATTAGCTCCGGTACTAATACTATTAGTTTCTTAGCTAACATCAAATATATTAGCTCTGGAGCTAACGTGAAAGCTGAGTCACTTCTCTATTCTCCTCTGTCATGAGGAGGTTTGCTCAGGTTTAAATTACTGTAAAGTGCTGAACATCAGTCCATAATTAGCACTCAAGCTGAATGGAGCTCGCACAAAAATAATCTGTTCAGGTTAATCAGATTCTGTTTGATGAAGCAACTTGTCTACATCATTTACCCAGAATTTATTGCAACATAAATAAAATGGCGATGTCCAAGCGTCAATTTAAAAAAAATCTATAATAACTAAACAACCACAGTGTTTTTCTGTCTCATTTTTATAATTGAAGTAATTGCTTATCAAATAAGGTATATTGTTCCAAGTAGTCTGAGATCTTTTTAATAAATAAAATCACACTTACCATGAACTGCACCCCAGGAAGTAATGAAAATATGCTGACCACAGATTTGCTTGCTTTTTAATAGGCTTATTATACCAACAGGAGCTCCATGTAATTATTTTAAGAAGGAAAATAATTTGTAATAAATATGAAATATAAATTGTACCATATATGTGCACATATATTGTTTCATGTAGTCTGCAGTATGTCTTGAAACTGATTTATTAATTTATGTTTTTGGACATTTTTAATTTTCTATCACTTTAAGACCCAAACGAAGAGGCGCTGGAACTTGCCACACCAACTGACCCAGTCGTTGATCTTCTCAAGCAGGGAGCAGGTAAGATAAAGAGTACATGCATCTTTAACTTCTGTGAAATCCACACCAAAACACCACATTCCTGAACCACCTGAACCATATTGTTCGCACAGTTTAAGCCTCTTGAGCACAGCACAAAGAATGAGCAGCTGTTTCACATATTGTTTGATCAGTCACAGCACACTATGTTATTTATGAGATGGGGCGTAAACAGGCACGATTTAGTAGATGGTCCAGAGTCAAAAAGTTGTGTTGTTGGACAATAAAGTGTAAAATCTGTTTTAAACTCAATAAATAAATAAAAAAACAGATAAACACAGATAAAATTACTTTTTAGTACTTTTAGTAGGAAAAACAAGTCTTTACTTATACAGAAATAATAATCAATTAATAATAGAAACTGAGGCATAGACTTATTGTGTAACGTAATAAACATGTATAGTAGTCCCTCGATATTTCATGGTTCGACTTTTGCAGACTCACTCTTTTGGGGGGTTTCAATGTAAGATTTTATATGACACACGATTGGGGATGGGGAAAGACAGACCCCACCCGCCCCCTCCTTTCTCTTTCTGAGGTTGTCTGTCTGCTGTGTTGTGCCAGACAGCCTCAGAAAGAGAAAGGAGGGGGCGGGGGGTCTGTCTTATACTTGAGTGAGCTGAACTCAGCCACTCTCTCTCTCTCTCAGTCCCCTGAGCAGTAGCGATGGGGAAAGACAGACCCCCCGACCCCTCCTTTCTCTTTCTGAGGCAGCAGATAGCAGAGCAGACACACAACAGGCGGGCACGCAACAGACAGCCTCGGAAAAAGAAAGAAGGGGGCTGGTGGGGCTGTCTTATACCTGTGTGAGCCGCACGAGCAACATCAAGTGTGACAATAACCGAGCCTTTCTCTATTTCGCTGTGCTCTTTTAGAGCGTTTAGTTTAGAACATTGTTAAGAACATTGGAAGAGTGTGGGAAGGGTTTATAAAGCCTTAATATATAAATACTAAAATAAATATAACGTCCCTACTTCGCAGATTTTCACCTATCGCGGGGTTGTCTGGAATGTAACCTCCACGATAAGTGAGGCACTATTGTAATTTTTTTTTATAATTAAGTTGATATATAACAACGTTATTTTCTTTACAGTTCAAAAGATTCCTGAAGACGCCTATGGTAAATACAGGTTTACACATTTTACCGAACGAGTGTGACTGTGGTCGTGAAAATGATTTAGTGGAGTGACCTTCAGATTAAAACAATGAATGCATGCTCAAAACATTGCAAGTGATGGCTGTTGGATTGTAAAAGAAAATCTAAATGAGAAAAGATGTTTATTGCACATCCCACATTGCCTTATTCCATCACTTAAAGAGATCTTTGACTAGTTAGACCTTATTTGACAAACAATTCCTTCAGCTTTAAAAACAAGAGGGAAAAATTCTGTAATCTATTTAGTTTTTATATTTTTTTGACATTATTGAAACACAGATATTGCCATTTTATTTAAATTGCAATACATTCTGGGTGAATGATGTATGACAGGTTGCTCCAGCAAGCTCCATTCAGCTTGAATGTTAACTTTGGACTTTCAACCCATTAATTTGAACCAGAACGTATTGAGAGAGAGAAGGGAGAAATGACTCAGCTTTCATGTTAGCTCCAGGGATAATAGCATTAGCGTAGGAGCTAACATCTATATATCTATATCTATAGCCCCAGAGCTAATAGCATTCCATCTAGAGCTAATATCTATGGCTTTAGCTCAAGCGCTAATATATGTACAGGAGTTCATTGATACTTTGCAGTTCGACTTTTGCAGACTCACTCTTTCACAGGTTTTTAACATAATATTGTACACAACACACGATTGACAATGGGGAAAGACAGACCTCCCACCCTCCTTTCTTTTTCTGAGGCTGTTTGTCTTCTCTGCTGTGACAGAAAGCCTCAAAAAGAGAAATGAGTGGGCAGGGTGGGGTCTATTTTTCTCCATCTCTACTGCTCAGGGAGCAGAGAGATAGAGAGTGGCTCACTCAGGTATAAGTCAGACACACACACCCGCCCCCTCCTTTCTCTTCCTGAAGCAGCAGATAACAGAGCAGAGACACACAACAGGCATGCGTAACAGACAGCCTCAGAAAAAGAAGGGGGGGGGGGGGTCTGTCTTATACCTGAGTGATCTGCACAAGCGGCATGGATTATTTATTGAAAAAATCAAGCGCTACACAAACCGAGCCTTTCTCTCTTTCACTGTGCTCTTTTATAGTGTTTAGAGAGTTTAGAACATTGTTAGGAAATTGCAAGAGTGTGCAAGGGTTTATAAAGGTTTCTAAAGGGTTTTATATATATATATATATATATA
>NW_023623575.1:0-4311 GCF_014905685.2 Nematolebias whitei | reverse complement strand
AAAGGTTCTCTAAACAAGCTATTAACCTAACCATCTGAATCAACGACATAACTCTAAACACCTGCAAAAGATTCCTGAGGCTTTTAAAAACTCCCAGCCTTGTTCATTACTCAAAACCGCAATCATGAGTAAGACTGCCGACCTGACTGCTGTCCAGAAGACCATCATTGACACCCTCAATCAAGAGGGTAAGACACGGACAGAAATTGCTGAACGAATAGGCTGTTCCCAGAGTGCTGTATCAAGGCACCTCAGTGGGAAGTCTGTGGGAAGGGAAAAGTGTGGCAGAAAACGCTGCACAACGAGAAGAGGTGACCGGACCCTGAGGAGGATTGTGGAGAAGGGCCGATTCCAGACCTTGGGGGACCTGCGGAAGCAGTGGACTGAGTCTGGAGTAGAAACATCCAGAGCCACCGTGCACAGGCGTGTGCAGGAAATGGGCTACAGGTGCCACATTCCCCAGGTCAAGCCACTCTTGAACAAGAGACTGCGTCAGAAGCATCTCGCCTGGGACTGCTACTGAGTGGTCCAAAGTTATGTTCTCTGATTACAGTAAATTGTGCATTTCCTTTGGAAATCAAGGTCCCAGAGTATGGAGGAAGAGAGGAGACACAGAATTCACATTGCTTGAGGTCCAGTGTCAAGTTTCCACAGTCACTGGGGTGTCATGTCATCTGCTGGTGTTGGTCCACTGTGTTTTATCAAACGTAGGGTCAATGCAGCTAGCTATCAGGAGATTTTGGAGCACTTCATGCTTCCATCTGCTGAAAAGCTTTATGGAGATGAAGATTTCATTTTTCAGCACGACCTGGCACCTGCTCACAGTGCCAAAACCACTGGTAAATGGTTTACTGACCATGGTATTACTGTGCTCAATTGGCCTGCCAACTCTCCTGACCTGAACCCCATAGAGAACCTGTGGGATATTGTGAAGAGAAAGTTGAGAGACGCAAGACCCAACACTCTGGATGAGCTTAAGGCCGCTATCGAAGCATCCTGGGCCTCCATAACACCTCAGCAGTGCCACAGGCTGGTTGCCTCCATGCCACGCCACACTGAAACAGTCATTCATGCAAAAGGATTCCCGACCAAGTATTGAGTGCATAACTGAACATGATTATTTGAAGGTTGGCGTTTTTTGTATTAAAAACACTTGTCTTTCATTGGTGGGATGAAATATGCTAATTTTTTGGGACAGGCATTTTGGGTTTTCATGAGCTGTATGCCATAATCATCAGTGTTAAAACAATTAAAGACCTGAAATATTTCAGTTGTTGTGCAATGAATCTAAAATATATGAAAGTTTCATTTTTACCATTACATTATGGAAAATAATGACCTTTATCACAATATGCTAATTTTTTGAGAAGGACCTGTATGAGATTCAGTCATTCGTGTCAGCTCTGTAGACCCATTCAATGCACATTTGAAACGGTCTAGGGAGACTCGCCAGGGTACGTGCAAAGTTTGCCATTGTACCTCTGTTAGTCGAGTGGTAGAACTATAATTAGTTAATTGATAAGTCTGGTTGTTCCAAGTCCACAGATGTATACCATACACACATCCAGAGAAAGGCAGCTTAGGTAATTGAGGATGACTTTTTATGTCTCTAGCTGGTTCATGAGTCCAATCACACAATACCTCGTCTTTGGTTAAACATGGGTTAACATGACCTGTTTGCAGCATACATACCACTCCTTTATCAGCCGTCCTGCATAGTTTCACGTCATAGGTGAGATTTGTCTGTAGCTCAAACCATTCACCTTGTATTTTCAAAAACCAATATCCTTGTACAGTTATTACAGGTAACACATGATACCTGCATACTGTAGTTGTGTCACTTACAAGATACTGAACCCAATAACTTTCACACATATATTCAGTACACTTTGTCAATTCAGGTTTTATAACTACCCAATCTGTATTAGAAATGTTCCACAGCTTCCTCTACTCGTGGTGATTGGATGTGGTCACCACCCTCTGGAAACGCTCCTTCTGCAGCTGTGCATGGAAAAATTGCAAGGTGCACACGGTCCAGTTCAGCACTTGGGTTATGTTTTGGAGTATTTCTTCAGTGTTACCCCACATCTTCAACTGCCAGTTTATTTCTTTTAGCAGTATTTTGGCCGTTTCTTCTTGAGTCATGACTACTGATGGCATCCAGACTCCAACTTGATAAACTGCCAACAAGGCATGTTTCCATCTCCTTTGTTTAATTGGCAGTAAAGTCAAACTTTGTTCTTTTTTTTTTTTTCCGGTTTACATCTACTGTTCTTATACATGTTACACAGTGGGGTTTCCACATAAATTCTAATCTGACATCCCTTAGGTATCACTGGGATGGTTTTCCTGTTGTAGCATGCCCAACACTTGTACATAGGACAGTCAGTTGTGCCCTATCAGGCAGCTTTTTGTGTTTCAAACATGTGAAGTTACTTTGCACTCTGTTCTTGCTTGCATTTTTCCAACCAAACGTGAACACCTGATCCTCCTCCAAGACACATTCTGGTGTTGCTGATGAGACGATGACCATCAGGACCATGGCACCTCCGACAAGGCACTGTAGGAGTAGCACTTGCTGCAGCCCCAAGATGGCCGCTGATTACCCACAGCTGACGGTTGTCTACCTGATGAGCTTCCACACTACTTAAGGCTGCAGTCAAGCTCTACTCTTCGCTGGAGCATTGATTCCTCTTTGGGTATTTATGCTTCTAGCCAGTAATGCTAAGATTAAGAAAAGAGAACTTACCTTGTTTTTGTGTGCCTACAGCCAACCTGTTGTTTGGATCCATCCCTGCTTCGTTTTTGGTCCTGCACCTCGTTCCCTGCGCTCTTGCCCTCCAGCCACTTGCCTGCCTCGTACTGCCTGTAGGATTGGACCCCTCTGGAAACCCTGGACTCTACACAGAGTAACTCTACAAATCCACCTGTAAGAAAGAAACAAGACTTCACAATCAATTCCTGTACTACCTCCGTGCCTGACCATCCTGACCGTGCCTTTGCTCTTCCAGGGGTTCCAGCCAACCTACATGTATATATATATATAAATAAGATTCCACTGTAAATAAATTTCACTGTACACTTTTATTGAATCTTGTGTCGTTTTGGTTCTCGTTATCATCTGGGTACCTTGAGTCATAACAGGCACGTGATGCCCAAACAGCCTGCACTCCCATCTGATGAGCGCCTGCCACCAGCTTCTCCCATGTTGGCTCCTGAGCGGCCCCGATTGTCCAGTCAGCAAAGATCAAGTAAACTGTAAAGCTGTAGAGACAAAAAGTACTGCTTACAGATAGAGGAAGAATCATTAGTTTTCTCTTAGGTAACATTTGTTTACAGGTACATTCACCCATTTTTCTTCTCTTGCCTTTAGGACATTGCAGACCCAGACCAATTTTTATAACTTGAATTTGACCTGAAATCAATGTCACAGGCTCTAGAGTCCTCAGATCTAGTCCAGCAGATCCAGGAGTTGCTCTGACAGGCAGCTCTGCTCTGTCATCAATTTTTCACATTCTGATTGGTTCTTTTTCTGGAATATTATTCGATTTAGAGGAGTGGTGCCTGGTGCAATGGGTCTGTTATTCAATTGAGACACAGCCTGCAACAAATTTACTTTCCAGTTAGTCAAATCATGTTTGTCATTTAATTTTCTTCAGCATTTCTTTTAACAGTTCATTCATTCTCTCAATCAGCCCAGCAGCTTGTGGATGATAAGGAATGTGATAAATCCATTCAACATGTTTTTCAGCTGACCAATCTTTCACTTGTTTTCCAGTAAAATGGGTCCCATTATCTGTTTGTATCTGAAGGGGAACCCCATAAAATTATTCCATCATACTAAGACATTTTAAAGTAGATGCTTGATTAGTATATTTATTTCTTGATTAGTATATTTAAGAAAGAAAAGCTGCAGAAAGAAAAGCTTTGCAGAGAGTGGTGAAGGCTGCACAGAAATCTGTTGGAATCAGTCTTCCCACCATCACAGACATCTACACCTCCAGATGCAGGAAGAGGGCCACCTGCATCATGAAGGACCCCACTCACCCAGCACACACACTTTTTGCCCCACTCCCCTCAGGAAGGAGGTTAAGGAGCATTAAGTGTAGAACCACTAGACTGAGGAACAGCTTCTACCCTGAGGCTGTTAGACTCATGAATCTCTAACTAGAATAATCACTGTGAAAAACCATATCATGTTGCTGCTGATCTGTTTCATGTTGCTGCTGATCTGTTTCAATGTTGATGTGTTCATGCGTGCACATCTGCTCACAGACTCATGTTCATGTTTGTGCTGATGTTCAATGTTTT
>NW_023623574.1:0-3406 GCF_014905685.2 Nematolebias whitei | reverse complement strand
TTAACCCTAAAAAGTTAACCAACCCTAAACTTAACCAACTGTCAATTAACCCCAAATCTTAACCAACCCTAAACTTAACCAGGTGTTTAATAATCCACAAAGATAATCAACCTCAAACTCAACCTGATGTTAATATTTCATGTTTTTCTGTTGTTACCGGATTTGTCCACAAGGTGGCAGCCTTGCTCCACGCTTGATGGTTTGAAGCCCAGTCTGTAGCTCAGCTCCTAGTAGGACATAAAAAAACAAATTTTAAGGTTACAAGAACGTTTAACAAGACTCCAACATTTTTTAGTTACAGTAGTTTTTAGATGGTAATGTAATTTGAAGCTAATCTTTGCTCAACTGACTCCTATTTTATTTCTATTTTTGATTTATGATTCACTTATGTGTTTATGTTGAACTTTTACATTGTACTTTGTTGCCACATGCTGCATTTTTCATATTTGAATGTTTTTAAAGAGTAAACTTGCTTTGTGTGATGCCAAGGCCCACCTGAACGTTTAAACCAAGACCTGGCCACACCCTCAAGGCATGATTGGCACACAGGATTCTCTGTAAACCAATTAGGGTTCAGTTTGAATTTAAAACACACAATTTGAACTTGTCCCATATAAATAGTGGAGACTAACTGTTACAGCTTTTTTGGACAGCATTTGTACCTGATGAAGGTTGAATCAAACCGAAACGTTGTATTTGCTGTACTCTGTAAATATTGTATATAGTTATTATTAAAAGGCCACACGGCACAAAAACAAGCCACAGTTTTCATTTTTATTCATTTTTTGAATTTTGAACAACAGTCTGGAGTAGTGAGTATTTTTTAGTTAAAATGTTTGAGAACTACGAGGACCCCAGCTGGACCACTGTTAGTTACCGGAGAGGACGACGCCGCTTCAACCGTCACCACCAACCGGACGGAGGTCCCAGGAGGTCCGAATGGAGGAGTCGTGACCGTCCAACCTCCAGACCTGCACGCAGGAGCTATGCCTCAGTTACCAGGGGCCACCCCTCGGACCGCTGGACGGCCCGAGAGGACAGGGGCCGTGATGGTGACTGGCACCAGCGCCGTGGCCCCCCACAAAGAGACGGGGGCTACCACCGTCAGAGCTCCTGGCAAAACAGAAGCAGGACTCGTCGCAGAGAACCGCAGCACCGAGGCTACAACCAACGGGCCACACGTCCCACCGAACCACAGCATCGTCGCTACCATCAACGGGCCACACGTCCCACCGAACCACAGCACCGTCGCTACCATCAACGGGCCACACGTCCCACCGAACCACAGCACCGCTCTGATGACGAGCACTTCACTGAAAAGGTCAGAGCGATTTACAGACTGTTAAAGGCTAAGCATCACCTTGCTAACGTGTCGGACGACAGCCATATGCCCCCGGCTATTCAACGTATCACACATCATTTACAAACTGTAATTAAACCAGCTCAACCCAGCGCTAAAACCACAAACTTAATCGCTGGTAACGCTAGATTTTGGGCTGATAACACGATGATGATATTAAAACAACATTACCAAGACGGAATGCTGGCAGAGAAGGACTTCCTGTTACGCTTCGGCGGTGATTTATCAGCCCCTTTGGAAATAGCCACCGGCTGGGCTAAACGTAATCTGGGCAGGAGGTTTTCGTCGCGAACTGTGGAGGCTGTGCGACTCTATTTGTTTACGCGCGGAGAAAGAGCGTCAGCTGTAGAGACGCAGAATGATGACGTCACGCCCACCCGAAGTTCTGTTTCTACACGGAATCAAAGAATGTCGCCGCCCACACCACCTCCTTTGAATACAGCTGGCCATGACATCATCTCGACACCCCCATCTGCTCACCGTGAGCAGCAACAACAGATTATCGACACCGACAATGTCAACAACCGGCCGCAGCCCGTAGAGACACGCCCCCCCTCTGCTGATTCTTCCTCATCCCAACACAGTCCCACCTGTAGAACTGCAGCGACCATGACTGACCTCGTCCGGTCCTATTGGTCCCCATCTGACTCCGGGGATGAGGGTCCCAGCACACGTCTTCACCCAGGCATGCAGCCTTCACTTGCCCCGGTTCCCACGCTCCACCCACTTCCTCAACGTGTGAGGAACTCCGCCCACAAGTCTACTGATAACAACGCTGCTGAACGGATGACGTCTGAGGCTCCACCCCCCACTCCTCTACAAATGTCAACACTGGACACATCTATTGATGAAGTGGTCGGCTTGGATGACGTGGTGCTGCTCCCCCCACTTCCTGTTCTAACATCTCCATCACAACAATCACCTGCTGCTGAAATTCTACCCAACTCACCAAAGTCCAATAATATGACTCTTCGGCGCAGGCTGCAGGCCAGCACACAGAGAAGAATCTTTTTTAAAAAGCAGAGTTATGTTTCCTCACGTGTTAAAAAAGTGTCTCCAACCATCGCTGCCCTTCCTGATGACCAGGTAAAACCCTCAATCAAACACAAGAGATCACTTAACAAAAAACATGATTGGTCCATTAAATTAAATACAAAATGTGTAATCCTGGGTGACTCTAATGTGAATAAACTCCCAATTTCAAATTATCCTGACCTAAGCGTACAAAGTTTTCCTGGCGCAAAGTGGAGACACGTGGCTGCTCTCTTCTACAAAGCTGACACTATGCCAAAGGTTAAGCGCATTATTATCTCTGTGGGCATCAACAACAGATCCCAGAGAGACAAGAATTCTCTGATTATGGAATTCAAAACGGCTCTAAAAATAGTTAAGGCCAGGTGTCCTAACGCTGAAGTCTTTGTGCCAGCAGTTAACTTCTCCAAACAACTGCCTATGAGAGAAAAAATGATGTTGACTCACCTGAATGAATATATCAACAGATTGGACGAATCCATTCCCGCCATCAATGATCGCGTGTTTCGAGTGGCCAGGGATCAGGTTCACTGGTCGAGCAGTACAGCCAGATCCCTTATGAGTCTTTGGGAGCTTTGGTTAAACTAACTGGCCCCAGAAACTCTATACAGGTGGGGCCCTATAAAAGTAATTTTGAAAATGAAAATATTTATAATTTATCAAAAAATTTTACTTTGAGTGAAGCACAAAGCTCTCTGTTGAACAAGGGCCTTACTTTCATCCCCACACGGTTAAAAACAGATCACAAAAAAATGATGTTTCAAACCAGGTTTGACCTCCAGAAATACCATAGAAGGGTCAAACTAGCAGTTTATTATAAGGAAGATGTCACCACAACTCCCAGCAATACTATTTTGAAAAAATTTATGCCTGCATCCAATTGGTCCCCTAATTTGAATTTACTCCCTCCAGAGATTGTTACATTGATCCATAATGACCTGGAATACTTTGACAGGCATTTTAGAATTAGCACAACTAAACCTAATTTAAGTGTAGCAGAGAACAAGGCCCTCT
>NW_023623573.1:3478-4312 GCF_014905685.2 Nematolebias whitei | reverse complement strand
ACTCTGCCTCTGTAGGACATTTTAGACTGCAGCCATTTACATTTTTCTAATTTATTCTTGACCTTCTGTTCCACATTTTCCCAGTTTTTCTGTACTACAGCTTTATTCCCTAAACAGACACCGAGGTATTTAAGACATCTCCCTTCCACGGGAGGTTTTGAGGAAGAACTAGGAGCTCTTCAAGCCACTGACCCCCAGTCAGGGCTGTGCTCTTTCCCCAGTTCACCCTCACAGCAGACAGGGTGGAGAAACTGTCAAAGAGAAGAAAGAAGCTGAAAGAAGCTGAAAGGAGCAGAAAGGAGCTGTAAGAAGCAGACAGGATAGTAATGGAGCATAAAGGAGCTGAAATGAACTAAAGGAATCTGAAAATAGCTGAACTGGTCAGTAACAGGCTGTAAATGGCTCAAAGCGTTTGAAGAGCTCTGGTCATTTTCAGTGAGTTAAAAATGGCCGACAAAGCTAAATATTTTATAAAGTACTCGAACACACCAAGTCGTAGCCGGAATTTCCTCAATGAGCCGAACGTTTTGATGTTTGAATCGTTGAAACGGAGCCAGAAACGTTAGTTGAAATACATTTTCCCAAGTTTCTTCAGCTGATTTCAGGTTGCATCAACTTGAGTTGATCAACTGTAGAGATTTGAGGCAACAACTCAGAGTTTGATGTTTCAGAACCTCACCTCATTAAAGGCAGCTTTCAGCTAAAGCCTCGTCAGAACCAGCAGGAGGAGCTGCTTCCTGTCAGAGCTGCAGCGCACATCCAGCTGAAGTGGACCTGAAGAACTTCTTGTGTTCAAAGGTCCAGAAGCTGAACCGGTTCAGAACTTCCTGTGTT
>NW_023623573.1:0-3468 GCF_014905685.2 Nematolebias whitei | reverse complement strand
CCGGTTCAGATTTCCTTAAAACAAAAAGACGTTTCAGGCGTTCGTCTTTCTGCTGTTCTGTCTTCTGTCCTAAGTTCTGCAGTAGTTCTGACCCAAAGGTTCTGGAAGTTCTTGGTTTGTTTCAGCCTCTGGAGGTTTGGATCCTGACTGTCAGTGTGCTGCATGAAACGCATCACACCCCGCGTCATTTGGATTCAGAAGCTTTAGCTGTTTTCAGACTTTTTGTGCAGACGCCCCAAGTCCGACTGAAAACACCCTGAAACAGGACCTGATCCAGGGTACCTGTCCTGGTTCTGGAGGGCCACCATCCTGCAGGTTCTATCTGTTCCAGACGGTCTTCAAGTGGATCACTCAGATCTGGTGAGTCCAAGCTGAGAAACATGGGAAACACACAGGATGGTTGTCCTCCAGGACCAGGACTGGACTCCCCTGATGCAGTCCAGAACCTCGTTGTTCCTCCTGTTCCTCTGTGAGAACAACCAGAAAATGAGGTCCAAACGAGGAGAGGAGGGTCGTGTCCAGAACCAGCAGAACACTTTATAAAATAAACCTTGAAAGGAGAACAGCAACAACCAGGAGGTCCGAATCAATAGAACCTGTAGGATGTTGGTCAATAAACAGAAGTGGTTTCAGGTTGTTTCCATGATTACCCGTGGGTCCTGGAACAACCTGTGGGGGTTTCAGATGATTTTTAGAAATTAAATAAACTTCAAACCTTCTGACCAGTAGGTTGGTAGAAGCTGTTTGTGTTGTTTTGTCCTTGTTGTGGCAGATTTGAGATGTTTGTCCTCCTAAACATTGTTTCATGTCAAACATGGTGCTCACCAGCTTTAGCTGATGTTGGTGGGTCAGAAGCTGAAGTTTGGGAGACACTGATTGAAAAGGTTTGCTATGGCACAAAGGAAGTAAACCAAACAGAAGATGCTGGAGAAGCAGGAGCTACGGCAGCAGTCTGGGGTAAATCAGAACAGGTTTGGAAAGGGGAGGAGGTCTTCAGGGTCCTACAGGGGTCACAGTAGCCCACCTCTCCCAGAATGGGTCATTCTCCTCGGTGCCTTTAACCGCTGGTCTTGGTGAGAACAAGCGTTCAAGCCGCTGGCTCAGGTAGCGTGAGAAGAATATCTGAGCAGCAAAGTTCATCCTGGCTGAAGTCTTTCTGTCCACCGGGCGTCTGAAGCCGAGTCCCTGTCCTGATCCGGCTGATAGCAGGACACTGCGTCCCTCCCACACAGTAACGTCTCCTACCCCCACGTCTTCTGTTCTGCTCACAGGTTATTTAAGAAGGGATTACCCGTGGACACATGCATGGTGATTGTGGAGCACTTCTCCGGTGACACAGCCCCTCCCTGGACTCTATTATTGGGCCCGGATTACCGCTGGTTTCTGTGACGCGCTGCTAATCAGACAGTCTAAGGAGATAAATGCAGAATTAAAGGTTTATCTGGGGAACAGTGATCTGGAAGCTCATCAGAAGAGCTAAGAGAACAGAGAAAGAAAGGAAAGACCGTCAGGTGGGACGGGCCTCTTAGGGAGGAGTACCCTCCTGATCAAAACTCAGTCCAGGAGGACCACCTTCAGCTGAACTTTTAGAAAATATCATTTTTAATTTAATACATTTTTTAAATTATTCTTTACTAAACCAGGCAAATCCCACAGAGATCACTGATCTCTGGTTCAAGGTCCTCATGGGCCTGAAGGCAGCCTAACATGCAGGTTTGTGGACCATGAGAGGGAACCGGAGTATTAAAGAAAACCCACGAGGAGAACCTGTAAACTCCACACAGACAGACCCCAGGTCCAAACTTGGGATTGAACCCTGACCCTTCCTGCTGTGAGGCAACAGTGCTAACCACTAAGCCATCATGCTGCCAAAGATAAGCTGCCAGCCAGACAAGCAGGACTAAAATAAAACCTCAATGTTCTGCTGCCAGAACCCAGGAGAACATCAAGAGCACTGCTCAGGTGTCCACAGTGTTCCTCAAATCTACCAGAGACAATGATGCCAGCCTGTCCTGGGAAAGACGTCCTGAAGTGTGGCTAGTTCCTGAGGTCCTCACATGTGGTCCGGCAGCATGACATGTGGTGCACTGCAGGTAAACACCTACAGGTGCTGCTGTGCATCAGGTCAAAGTCATTTTGGACCTCCAGCATTCAAGCTGTAGCAGCAGGAACCAGCTGGGTTCACTCTATGAAGCAAAGTGCACCACCGCAGGAATCATCCAGGTGTGTGGAGGTGGACACATCATCCATCAGAAGCTGAAGGGAATCCTCAGTGTGTTGACCATGGTCATCAGGGTCATCAGGGTCATCAGGGTCCTCACATGTGGTCCAGCAGCAGGTCTACTATTTCAATTCAATTCAATTTATTTAGGAGTCTGAGTGATGTCAGAGCCCCCTCCTTCCTGATGTTGGACATTCGTGGTAAGACGTATTGTGTCAATTCCTGCTTTCTCTGCTGGTAGCTTGAGTAATTTGTTTGTTCGAGGAGTCTTTTGTTTTTTGGATTTATCTCTTTGCACAGTTTTTCATTCTAGTACACAAACACCCGCAGTACAGTTGTTTATCTACTGTTGGATAGTGCTTGAAACACCTTTTATCTGTCAACACTTGGTTTAATTGGTGTATTTGGATCATTGGGAGCGTTGGGGAGTGGTGGCACAGAGGTTAGAGAAGATGGGCCTGTGATCGGAAAGTCGCAGGTTCAACTTCTGCACTTGCTCTTGTCGAAGGTGGACACCTTTCCCCTCCTCTCCCTCCTCCGCTTTGCTTGACTGCGCTATCCTGTCTGTGAAACTGCTTCTGAGCCTCTCTCTACATATCTTCTGAACCGTAATTTGATGGATCTGGTCAGTTGGTCTCTCAACACAATTGACAACATTTTTCTCAACGATGAGACAAGTGTCAGGCGAGCTGAACTGCCTGAACAACATGTATGCAGCTAATCTGGCCTGGTCAGGCTGCCACCTACGTATGTGAAGGTTTGAGCCGTGTCTCATGCACCCAGACTCAATTGCTTAGTGGGCTAGATTGCAAATTGGATGTGATTTGTGAGAATCGCAGGCCATACTAGGACTTGCTGGCAGGACGGATCAGACCTCGGGGAATATTCTCAGGCACGGACCAGCGGTGTACCCATTTAATTTGTACGTGTCGGAATCTAAGTGAGACCAGCAAAGACTCAAGGCAGATAAAATTCAGTCAAGTTTTGCCTGTCTCCAAAACAAATGTTGTTTGTCTGAATTTGGCTCCCTCAGCTGGCCTTGGCAGGCCACCTTACCTCAATTCGCCTGGAGGCTCTAATGTGACGCTCTGCCCCCACCCTCCCTCTGAGGAAGTCCACGGACCAATCGGGGGAACCAGCTGAATAAACAGGTTCAGGTATGTTGACGACACCTGGGTTAAAATCAAATCTCAGGAAGTACAACATTTTACTGACCACATCAACTCTGTGGATAAATACATCAAGTT
>NW_023623572.1:0-4312 GCF_014905685.2 Nematolebias whitei | reverse complement strand
CCCCCCCCTCAAGGTCCGGCTCCTGAAGGACCACCAGGCTGGAGAGGGTTCAGTCGATGAAAGTCTCTAATGAGGGTTTTGTCCAGAATATTGCGTGAGGGCACCCAGGAACGTTCCTCCAGGCCGTACCCCTGCCAGTCTACAAGATACTGGAGTCCTCTCCCCCACCTTCTGGATCAAAGAAGGTGTCGGACCATGTAGGCTGGGCTCCCCTGAATGAGTCGGGCGGGTGGTGGGAGGTCGGTGGTGGGTCGAAAACGTGGCAGGACAAATGGCTTGAGTCTTGAGACATGAAACGTTGGATGAATGCGCATGGACCTGGGTAACTGTAAGCGAACAGAGACAGGATTGATTATTTTGGTAATCAGAAAAGGACCAATGAAACGTGGTGCTAGTTTCTTAGATTCCACACGGAGAGGAAGGTCCTTGGTGGAGAGCCACGCTTTCTGGCCCACCTTGTACAATGGTTGAGGCGTTCTCCTGCGGTTAGCCCCCCGAACGTACCTTTTGGTGGCCAAAATTAGGGCTCTCCTGGCTTTTCTCCAGACTCGCTGGCAACGTAAAATTGCGAGTCGTGCAGAGGGAACCCGAGCTTCTCTCCCCTGGACTGAAAAAACAGGGGGTTGGAATCCATAGACAACATGAAAGGGTGAAATACCTGATGTAGAGGATGGAAGAGAGTTGATTGCTTGTTCAATCCAAGGGAGGTTGGACGTCCATTTCCTCGGGTCCCCCTCGCAGAGGAGCCGAAGCTTGGTCTCCACCTCCTGGTTGGTACGCTCAGATTGTCCATCCGTTTGGGGATGAAAACCTGACGAGAGGCTGACCGAGATCCCTAGCAGGTTGCAAAACTCCCTCCAGAACTTGGAAATGAATTGGGGACCTCGGTCAGACACAATGTTCTGGGGGAGCCCATGGAGCCTGAAAACCTCCTTGGCCATGATAACGCTGAGCTCCTTGGAAGAAGGTAACTTGGGGAGAGGAACCAGGTGGACCATTTTAGAAAAACGGTCCACAATGGTCAATAACACTGAATTACCTTCAGAAGGGGGTAATCCAGTCACAAAGTCCATAGCAATATGTGACCATGGGCGTGAAGGAATTGGCAGGGGTCGTAGCAGCCCGGCAGGTGGGCGATTGGAAGACTTGGCACGATTGCATTCGGGACATGACTTGACAAAGTGCTTGGTGTCCTCGGTAAGCGTAGCCCACCAGAATCGGGCGCGAATGAGTTGGAGGGTCTTGGTGATTCCTGGGTGACAGAACAACTTTGATGAATGGCATAATTCAAGAACCTCTTTTACCTTTTGATTGGGGACAAACAGGCGCCCCCTAGGACAGGTGGGTGGACGTGGCTCGGAGAGTTGGACTTGTTGGAGATCGAGTTCTAATTGAGTCAAAGAAAGACGTACGCTCTCAGGCAGGATGAACTCGACCTCTTCTGAGGGCCCTTCCTTGACCTCAAAGACCCGGGACAGGGCATCCGGCTTGGCATTCTTGGGCCCGGGTCTGTAAGAGAGGGTGAAACTGAACCGAGAGAAAAACATAGCCCACCTGGCCTGACGGGGATTGAGTCTCTTTGCTGTGCGAAGGTACTCCAGGTTTTTATGGTCGGTCCATACCAAAAAGGACTTCTTCGCACCTTCCAGCCAGTGCCTCCATTCCTCCAGGGCCATCTTGACTGCCAAAAGCTCACGGTCTCCCACGTCGTAGTTTCTCTCAGCGGGGGAGAGTGCCCTGGAGAAGTAAGCACAGGGGTGGATCTTACCATCTGTGCTGCGCTGACTGAGGATGGCGCCCACCCCGGTGCTGGATGCATCGACCTCCACAATGAATTGTTTCTCGGGGTCTGGAGAGTGCAAGATTGGAGCAGAGGAAAACAATGTTTTGAGCTTCTGGAATGATTGGTTGGCAACGGAGTCCCAGATGAACTTGGTCTTAGATGAGGTGAGAAAATGAAGAGGAGCTGCAACTGAACTGTAGTTCTTAATGAACCTCCTATAAAAATTTGCAAAACCGAGAAACCTTTGCAGCTGTTTACGATCCTTGCGCTTGGGCCAATCCACCACCGCTGATACCTTCCCGGGTTCCATGGATACTTGACCTGGAGAAATGTTGAACCCAAGGAATGAGGTGGACACTTGGTGGAAAGCACACTTCTCTGCCTTGACAAACAAGTTGTTCTGTAAAAGGCGGGTTAAGACAGCTCTGACATGGCGACGGTGAGAAATGCTATCTTGTGAAAAGATAAGTATGTCATCAAGGTAAACAAAAGCGTAAATGTTAATCATGTCACGAAGGACATCATTAACCAGGGCTTGGAAAACGGCAGGAGCGTTGGTGAGGCCGAATGGCATAACAAGATATTCATAATGGCCATCTGCGGTATTAAAAGCCGTCTTCCATTCATCTCCCCGCCGTATCCTGACCAAATGGTAAGCGTTGCGAAGATCCAGTTTGGTGAATATCTTAGCATTTTGGATTATATCAAAAGCAGAGTTCATGAGGGGCAGAGGATACTTGTTCTTTATGGTTATTTTGTTAAGTTCTCTATAGTCAATGCATGGACGAAGTGACCCATCTTTCTTCCCTACAAAGAAAAAACCTGCACCAGCGGGGGATGCTGAAGGTCTAATGATACCAGCTTGGAGGGACTCTGTTATATATTTCCTCATGGACTCTTGCTCGGGACCAGACAAAGAATATAATCTACCCCGAGGGGGGGTAGAACCTGGGATCAGGTCAATACCACAATCGTATGGACGATGTGGCGGAAGGGACGTAGCTTTTGATTTATTAAAGACCTCTTTCAAATCATGGTACTCTTTAGGTACCTGACTTAGATTAGGATAGGTCTCCTCATTGGCTGTGACAAGGGCTGGTGAACTGGGTTGGTTCTGAATACATGTAGAATAACACTCATTAGCCCATCCTACAATCTCTTGGTTCCTCCAATTGATTTGGGGGTTGTGTTTGCGTAACCAAGTGGAACCTAAAACCACTGGGAGTTGGGGTGAATCAATAACAATGAATCTGATCAGTTCCGAATGGTTGTTGGCCGACACCATGGTGACTGGAACAGTTTCAAGACTAGATTGACTTAAAGGATGACCATCTAAAGCGAGGACCTTATGGTTGTTAGGTGATGGAACAATGGTCAGATCTATGGATTTGGCAAAGGTTTTATCAATGAATTCCGTGTCGGCCCCTGAATCAATAAAAGCTGAGACGATGACGGGTTGACCACCCTTTATTATGAACTTGACCTTGGACTTGGACATGATAGGTGGAGAGGACTTGATCTTATGACTAAGACTCAACAGGAGCCTCTCTTCTCCTGCTGAGCCTGGTCTTTTACTGGACAATGATGACAATCATGACCGCCTTGACCACAATAAAAACAGAGATGGTACCTCCTCCGACGTTCTCGTTCCTGGGTGGTCAGACGACTTCTTCCTAGTTGCATGGGTTCCGTAGCATACAGAGGATCATGAGTGCTCTTGGTTTGTTCCGTTTTAGGTTCATGATCCACAAGGTGATGTCTGGTTCTGGACATGGCTGTGGCCTTGCCTCGACTCTGTTCACGGTCACGCTCACGCAGGCGAAGGTCAACACGGGTGGCCACCTCCTCCAGCTGGCGTAGGGATGAGGGATAGTTCATTGTTGCCAGCACATCCTTAACATCTTCATTAAGCCCCCTGAAGAAGGCGTCAGTGAGTGCGTGTTCATCCCAATGACTGTCTGCTGAAACAGAGTGAAAGTGAATGATGTATTTGGTTACAGAATCCTTGCCTTGTTTAATATCAAAAATTCTTCGGGCTGCCTCTCTCTCAGGGAGGATGGGGTCAAAAATCCGACACAACTCTTTGGAAAATTCAGAAAAATTACGACATACCACGCCACCATTTAACCATTCAGAAGTGCCCCACGTCTTGGCTCTTCCAGCGAGAAGTGAGACAGCATAAGCTACTTTAGCATGCTCAGTGGGAAAACATGAAGGTTGCAATTGAAATTGAATGTCACACTGAGTCAAAAATGGTCGACATTGCTCAGGCTCACCTCTGAAATGTTCAGGGGGGGCTAACCGTGGTTCTCTTGGTGCAGGAGTCAACAGGGTTTGGTTGATGACTTGGTTTGACTGTTGGGACAAAGCTTGAAGAGAAACAACCATTTCCTGAAGCCCTTTCTCAAGTTTACTAACAGCCCCTTCTACCTTAGAGCACCACTCTCGGGTTGGTGTTGGATCCATAATGGCCAGATTCTACTGTCATGAACCAGAGGCCGGATCGCAAACAACAACAACAACCACTGA
>NW_023623571.1:0-4314 GCF_014905685.2 Nematolebias whitei | reverse complement strand
GAGATAGGCCCTGCACAGCCAGTGAGTAAAAAAGCAGCCAAAGAAGTGCCCGAAGAACCGAAGCAGCACGACTGGACTCTCTACACGGATGGATCCAAAAAAGGGTCAGATCAGGTAGCGCATTGGGGATTTATCCTCAAATATCAGGGGAACGAGTGCTGCCGTAGAAGGGGGAGAGTTCAGGGGAGTGCGCAAACAGGAGAAGTTACGGCAGTACTCGAAGGGCTGCTAGAATTAACTCACAAGAGGATAAGAACAGCTAAAGTAGTGACAGACAGCCACTATTGTGCGCAAGCTCTAAATGAGGATCTAGCCATCTGGGAAGAAAATGGATTTGAAAGTGCAAAGGGCAAAGTGGTAGCTCACCATGACTTGTGGAAGAAAATAGCTGAAATCAGGCTAAATCTGAAGTTAGAAGTAGAGCACCAGAAAGCCCACACTAGAGAAAGAAAATACTGGCAAGGCAACGAAGAAGTTGACCGCTATGTACAACAGAGAAAAATAGTCTTTGTCGGGATCGAGGAGTGGGACAGAACCTCCGAAGGTCGGAGAGTCCCAGAGAAGTACGTGGAGCAGGTTGTACGGAGCGTGCATGAGGGTCTAGGTCATGCAGGCGTACAACCCACACGTAAGGAGTTGGAGTGTCAGGAGCTCTGGATCCCATTGAAACGGGTCCGCAAGGTGTTGCAAAACTGTGATGTATGTGGTCAATACAACGCAGGAAGGCGAGGGCACCGAGTGGATGGACAGACCATCAAAAGTACCACACCATGGGGTTCTGTATGCATGGATGTAGCCGGGCCTATGGGAGTCACAGGCAAGAAAGGAGAGAAATACCTTCTAGTGCTGGTAGACTCGATGTCAGGGTACGTGGTGGTGAAACCAGCTAGAAAAGCTAATGGCAACAGTGTTGTTAGTATGCTGGAACAAGTCTGTGGGTCGTTAGGAGTTCCAAAAGAGTTGAGAACCGATAATGGGACACACTTCCGCAATGCACAGGTAGATCACTGGTGTCAGACTTTTGGAGTCATGTGCGTTTATTCGCCTCCTTACACACCTCAAGCCAATGGAGTAGCAGAAAGAGCCATAGGTTTAGTCAAAAATTGGATAGCTAAAAATGCTAATACCAAAGAATGGAGTACTAAAACTGTGGAGATAGGTCAGGCCTTGAATGACAGGAGACGAGCTAGTAGACCCTCCCCCTCAGAAGAGCTCAACCAACGACGGTTTAACACGCCTGAAGTTGGGCGGAGCTCTGAGGATAAAGAGGAACAGTCAGACTCTGAGGCCCCATTCAGGGTAGGACAGAAGGTGTGGGTCAGAGCACAGGATCACCCATCAGCAGTTGCAGTGAAGCCCAAATATAACACCACAGACAGAGTGAGAAAAGTGTTAGATAAAAACACAGTTGAGCTAGAGAAGAAAGGGATCCAAGGAATAGAGCAACTGAAGCCAATTCCTAGCTAGTTGAAACCAGAAACCAGAGTATGGCCACAGAACCAAGCACCATGCTCCCCTATATTAGACTGGCCATTATATGCGGGGGAGTGATACTAAGACGAACAGTCTCAGGGCTTTGGACGGGTAGGGCCTTGAGCACATTGGAATATGCAAAGAAAGGATACCTGTCAAAGGAAGGAGAAACCTTCAGGTGGAGCTTGCTGGAGAACAATTGTACGCTCTGCCTGAAACCAAGTGGATTACCTCTTCTCTGGGAAGGACCAGGGAAGGAGAAGCCCATCAAGCCTAAAACAAACAAGATGGACGCACGACAGCTGCAAATAAAACCTGTAAAGGTGATGGACGCATTCATTTGTGGAGAATGCAGGATTACCACATTACCTCGAGCAACTATCATCACACAATGGGACAAAAGCGGCAAAGGCCCACAAGACTGTGCATGCGAGTGGGATGGAACCGAAGTAAAATACTGTTCAGCCTGTGACACACAGATGGAGGAAGGCCAACTACTGCACTCTGAGAGGGCAATGGGCTGGCAAGTAAGGAGGTATCACAGTCCTCTCAAATCTTTCAAAGCTCAACTTGATGAGAAGGAAACCAAGACCTCGGAGGGATCCCTGACTGAACAGCAGTATGACCAAGAACTCATCTACAGCTCTCTAAAGGTAACACCTTCAGCCCCACTACTATATCCAGAACTAGGAGAACTAGATGAAAGAAAAGAGAAGCAGCAGCACAGGAAAAAGTTAAATCCCAGAGATTTGCTCGAGCAGGCTGTACAACGAGCCTGGCCCTATGATTCTTCGAGGGGTAAGAAAAGGAATGCCCCCCTCGGTACTCAGCAGTTTCCCTTAGTTTTTAGAGTACTTCGAAACCAAACAGGCACAGGGAGTAAAAAAGAAGAAGCAGGCATGTTACCTGACGAAGAAACCGGTGAGGCTAGACAGAGAAGCTGGACAGGGCCCTGGGAATTAACAACATGGGCTCAGCTGATTACGGAGGTAATCATGAACCAAGAAGTCCCCCTGGTGCCCCTGCCAGACGTCCCCCGAGAAACCGGAACCAGACGTAATAACTTGTACTATTATACTACTAGTCTAGATGGATGGGCCAGGCATGAAGCTAAACCCATGCAGAAAACAGTCAAATTCTTGGTAACCCCTGAAGCTTGGGAGAGGAAAGGAGTGCTTCAGATCCCTGGAACTGCTGCACAGAGGGCAGGAACGCCCACAAAGCCCGACTCCACCCAGAGGGTTAAAGTTTCCGTGCAGATGGTCATTGCACCATACCAGGGAGTGTACTCGGTGGGAGCCGCAGTCCACCCGATCCAGGAAGAAGGAACGTGCTTGGTGGGAGCCACAGCCCACCCGATTAAGGAATACAAAAACTGCTCGGAGGAGCCAGTAGCAAACAAAACTGAGAAAAAAGGACTGAAAAGTTGGGCCAAAAAAGCATTCCAAGGAAAATGGAAGCATGCGGACAAGAAAGCGCCCAAGTAGGAAATGAACAAGGGGTCGCTGGACTCATCGCTGGGAGTCATCGCAAGAAAAGAAAAGGTAAAGAACCTCTAAGAAAAACAATAAAAAGCCCAAGCCACATCTGGAAGAAAATAGGGCACGTAAAACAAGTCAGGCCTATTGAAACGTGTCGTGTTGAAACCAGTGCAATAGCAGCCTTACCAACATGGAAGTATAAAGTAAATGCCTTTAATACTCAGAGTAGCCATACAACTGAAGAAGAAGTACAGAACATGTTGTTTCAAGCACCCGGAACTGAGATATATAAGCCGGCCCTGCTTGTAAGAGGCCAAGTGGTGGAATTAGATAGACCAAAGAAGGACTTTTCAAATTTTCTGGCAAAAACAAGAAATTATTATAATTCACACCTGCAAACATTTAGAGAAGCAGATCTCACTAGAGCTAGCCACAAAGTACCTGGCCTAACCCTGTTGAGTGATAACTTAAAATTCCCATATAACCCTAGCCCGATGGGAACACCATGGATCTTTAATATGGTCCAGATGGAAATAAAGAATAAGCTAGTTACACTCAAGTGGGGCCCAAACTATGAAGAACCTCACCAAACAGAGTACTGTGAGATCTCTCTGGGAGGACTGATAATTTGGGCTACAAGCCCGACACTGAGAACCAAAATCAACAAAAGAATAGCAGAACCAGAACGAGTGGTGATTGAAAACACTCAGTTACGCCTAAAAATGTTGTATGATCGAGTCCAAACTCCACTCGACAGGTGGAATTCACATCCCGCACGAGCGGCAAACAGAATAAAAGTATCTTACAGAGGACACCCGCTGATCAGCCTGACAACAGCGCTGACAGAGATGGGAGAAGCCTACGACCAACATAAGGCCGCAAGAGAGGAGCTGGTGGAGCGAGTAATGGGAGAAGCAATGGAGAGATACAGTGATTGGGATGAAATGATTAGCTATCTTGGTGATCAGCTTGAGCCAACGGAGGGACCCCTAGGAGAACCCTCTGAATGGTCGGTCAGACAATGGAAGTGGGTGTGGCGAGGATTAAGACCAGACTTACACCACCCCTCACCGCTCAGTGTAGAACTTTATAAAGGGCGAGTAACAAATAGAGACCCCAGAGGATCTGGATCCGAGCAGCCCACGTATCCGGTCTACCAGAAAACAAGATACCCTAAGCGAGCATGTCTGATTGCACCCTCACCAGGGGCCCCGTACGTGAGGAAGATATTATAGACTCAAAACGCCTTAGCGCTGGAGTAGCCAACGTTTTGATCCAGTGCAAACAAACTGGCTCGAAGATACAAGCCTTAAAAACTACAAATGGCATAGTATGGCTCGACAAACCAAAGTTCGACCTC
>NW_023623570.1:2394-4314 GCF_014905685.2 Nematolebias whitei | reverse complement strand
TGAACAGAGTGACACAAAAACCTAACTGACAGACGTGATTCGTGACAGATCCCCCCCCCTCAAGGAACGCCTCCCGGCGTTCCACCAGGTTGCTCAGGATGCAGGCGATGGAAGTCCCGGATCAAGGGCTTATCCAGGACGTGACGGGAGGGCACCCAGGACCGCTCCTCCGGTCCGTACCCCTCCCAATCGATGAGGTACTGCAGGCCCCGACCCCGCCGTCTAGAACGGAGGAGCCGGCGGATGGTGTAAGCCGGTGAACCATCGATCAGACGGGCGGGAGGGGGGGAAGCAACAGGGGAATGAAACTGGGAGGAGGAGACAGGTTTGACACACGAAACATGAAAAGAGGGGTGGACACGTAAGGACTTGGGCAGAGTAAGACGAACAGACACGGGGTTAATGATCTTGGAGATGGGGAAAGGGCCAATGAAGCGGGGGGCAAGTTTACGAGAAGCAACCTTCAGGGGAAGGTTCTTCGTGGAGAGCCACACCTTCTGACCCACAGCATACTCAGGTTGGGGGGTCCTATGGCGGTCCGCCTTTTTACAGTAGGCAGCACGTGACTTGAGCAAGGCAGTCTTGGCCCTCCTCCACACCCTCTGGCAACGGAGAGCGGCGAGGTGGGCCGAGGGAACAGATGCCTCCCTCTCCTGAACAGAGATAACAGGCGGTTGGAAACCAAAAACAGTGTAAAAAGGGGACAGACCAGTGGCAGATGAAGGGACGGAATTGAAGGCGTGCTCGATCCACGGGAGAGCAGAGCTCCACTTCTCGGGGTCGTTAAGACAGAGGAGCCTCAGTTTGCCCTCCACTTCCTGATTAGCCCTCTCAGTCTGACCGTCCGTCTCAGGGTGAAAACCCGAGGAGAGGCTAATAGAAATACCCAGAAGACCACAAAACTCTTTCCAGAAGTGGGAGACAAACTGAGGCCCCCGATCAGAAACAATGTCTACAGGCAACCCATGAAGCCTAAAAACCTCACGAGCCATGACGTGAGCCAGTTCTTTAGAGGACGGTAACTTAAGGAGGGGGACCAGATGAATCATTTTGGAGAAACGATCGACAATAGTGAGGATGACAGTGAAATTGTTAGAAGGTGGGAGACCAGTTACAAAGTCCATGCCTATATGAGACCAGGGACGTGAAGGGCAAGGAAGGGGGCGAAGAAGCCCCGATGGAGATCGTCTGGAGGTCTTGGACTGAGCACAGGCTGGACAAGACCGAATGTACAGGCGAACGTCCCTGGACATGGTCTCCCACCAAAATTGGGACCTGACAGTGAAAAGGGTCTTGGCGAAACCTGGGTGACAATACAGCAGGGAGTTGTGACAAAAATGAATGACCTGTTTAACCTTATCGGATGGAACATATAGACGATCAGGTGGACAGTTAGCTGGAGGAGGACGTGTCTGGCTGAGGTCTCTCAGGTCCTGCTCTAACTGGGTGATGGCCAGGCGGGCACTCTCAGGAAGGATAAAACTCTCCTCCTGAGCCGAGGGGAAATTATCCTCCTCCAAAATGCGAGACAGGGCATCGGGCTTAACATTTTTCTCCCCAGGTCGATAAGAGAGGGTGAAATTAAATCGAGAGAAAAACAAGGCCCACCTGGCCTGACGAGGATTTAGGCGACGAGCGGACCTGAGATATTCCAGGTTCTTGTGGTCAGTCCATACCTGGAACGGGAACCTGGAACCCTCCAGCCAGTGACGCCACTCCTCCAGGGCGAGCTTAACAGCAAGCAGCTCCCTGTCCCCAACATCATAATTTCGTTCTGCCGGGGACAGGCTGCGGGAGAAGAAGGCGCATGGGTGAAGACGTCCATCCTCATTGCGCTGACTAAGAATAGCCCCCGCACCAGTGCTGGAAGCGTCCACCTCCACTACAAAAGGCTCCTCTGAATTGGGGGACTGCAGGATG
>NW_023623570.1:0-2294 GCF_014905685.2 Nematolebias whitei | reverse complement strand
GGTCTCTGCTGCAGTGGACCAGAAAAAACGAGACTTGGTAGAAGTGAGTTCATGAAGGGGTTTAGCGATGATACTGTAGCCTTTGATAAAACGTCTATAGAAATTGGCAAACCCCAAGAAACGTTGAAGCTGTTTGCGGTCCTTAGGAACGGGCCAATCCACCACAGCAGAGACCTTACTGGAATCCATCTCGACCCTATTGGGGGACACAACAAAACCTAGGAATGATGTTGAAGAGACATGAAATTCACATTTCTCAGCCTTAACATATAGTCCATTCTGTAACAGGCGGGTGAGAACAGATCTCACTTGTTTACGGTGTGAAATAATGTCTTTAGAAAACACAAGTATATCATCGAGATACACAAAAACAAATCTGCCGACCATGTCTCTTAACACGTCATTCACCAAAGTCTGAAACACGGCCGGTGCGTTGGTTAAACCAAATGGCATTACCAAATACTCATAGTGCCCATCGGGGGTATTAAAAGCCGTCTTCCACTCGTCCCCCTCTCTGATGCGGACCAAGTGATAGGCATTCCTTAGGTCTAATTTGGTGAAGATGCTAGCCCCCTGGATAAGGTCAAAAGCAGTGGACATAAGGGGAAGAGGATATTTGTTCTTAACAGTAATTTTGTTAAGTCCTCTGAAATCTATGCAAGGACGCAGAGACCCGTCCTTCTTTTTAACAAAAAAGAACCCAGCACCGGCAGGAGAGGCGGAAGGGCGGATGATGCCAGATTTCAGGGACCCCTGAATGTACTCTCTCATGGTGGCTTGTTCTGGGGCTGAGAGAGAGTACAAAGCTCCTCTAGGAGGAGTAGACCCTGGAATAAGATCAATGCCACAGTCGTACGGACGGTGAGGGGGAAGCGAGGTGGCCTTAGTTTTATTAAAGACCTTCTTAAGGTCGTGATACTCTCGGGGCACATTAGATATATCTGAATCATAAGTCACATTATTATCTACTGTTTCTACAGGGACCACAGCATCAAAAAGGCATGTAGTTAAACAGTCATCCGACCACCCTAAAATCTCTCCCCTCCTCCAGTCTAGATGGGGATTATGTTTCATTAACCATGTGGTTCCTAAGACCACCGGAGCCTGGGGAGATTTGATGACCACAAAGGATATCTCCTCCTTATGGTTACCCCCTAAACACAATAAAACTGGTTCAGTAACCAAAGAAGAAGAGTTCAAAGGATGACCATCTAAGGCCACTACTGACAGTTTGTGGGGGGTAGAACAAAACCGAATACCTGCTGTTACAGCAAAGTCATGGTCAATGAATTCAGTATCAGCCCCAGAATCAATGAAAGCTTTAATAGAGACCTGAGATTTGCTGGGGGTGATCAGATCGGCAGGTATGGTGAAAGGTGAGGAGAGTTTGCTGGTGCTGACATGGCTCAGTAGATATCTCCTCTCATCTACTGAGCGACCCCTTTTACCGGACACTTGGCGTTGATATGACCAGCCCCTCCACAATAAAAACAAAGATGTCCTCTCCGTCTCCTCTCACGTTCAGTCTCAGTAAGGCGACTCCTGCCCAACTGCATAGGTTCCTCTGCCAACAGAGGAGAAGAAACAATCGGTGAGATGAGAGATCGTGGAGGGGGTCGAAACTCACTGACTGGTTTAGCCGCCGGTGAAGTCTTTGTTCCTCGTTCTCTGGCTCGTTCGACCAGCCTTAAGTCCACCCTGGTGGCCAAATCCTCAAGGTCCTGTAGGGAGTCAGGATAACGTTTAGTAGCTAATCCATCTTTGATTTCATCCGTTAGACCCCTATAAAAGGCATCAGTAAGAGCCTCCTCGTTCCAGTGGCTTCCTGAGGCAATGGCGTGGAAGTCGATAATGTAGTCAGTAACCCTGCGATTACCTTGGTGAATGTCAAACAACCGTCTGGCAGCCTCACGTTCTGGCAAGACAGGGTCAAAAACCCTACAGAGCTCCCTGGTGAAGGCCTGTAGAGAATAAATGTTAGTAGAATTTTTCTGCCATTCAGCAGTGCCCCACTTTTTAGCTTGCCCAGCGAGAAGAGAGATCATATAAGCAACCTTGGATTTTTCTGAGGGAAAAGATGACGGTTGTAATTCAAAATGGATCTCACATTGCGTGATAAAAGGTCTACATTGATCAGGAGTCCCTGAGAACAATTCGGGCGGAGTCAGACGAGGTTCCCTATTGGATTCAACATAACGCGTGGTCATGGCTGAATTATGTTGCTGATCCTGTGAGTTTACATTGTCCAATCTGCGGGACATGTTCTGCATGTCTGAGGTTATTTTACCGATAGC
>NW_023623569.1:0-4315 GCF_014905685.2 Nematolebias whitei | reverse complement strand
ATGTCTGTGGTGAAGCAACGGAAAATCATGGCCGTATGGTTTTCCTGATTGTAAAGCTGATTAATTATGTCGTTGTTTTTCAAGTCTTGCCAATTAATGTAAATGTGTGATGTGTTAAACTTGATTCTGTTAATAAATGACCCACTCGCTTGGTGAGTCAAAGATAATTAACGTCTCACGTCCACATTTTTATTACATTCAACGCACGTATGTTACACAGTCCAGAAAAATGAAAGAACCCGTTTTAACTGTATGAATATATCTCAGCATCTGTTCATCTACATACTGGTGGCCCGTCCGTACGTTTCCACCACATACTGGTGGCCCGTGACGTGTTCATAAATGGACTGTGTATTCGTGTAAAGATTGATTTTACGTGTTGGCATGAAAAATAGCAAATTGTTTAAACAGTGCTGAAACGCGGCAGCTGAGCTGCGCCGCTTGGAGCTAGACACTGCATGTTTACGCTGGCGATGCTTTGAAAGCTGAAATTTGTGAGTCAACGTGTCTGTTGAAAGCTGAAATTGTACGTCTGTGGTGTGTGACGAGTTTGCTGAGCTGTGGAAACGCTTTATTCTGTAAAACTGTGGTCCAGACGTGACTCTGGTCCGGCTTGTTTTGATAAGTTCGAACGAGTTTGTTTTAAATGGTGGGAAAGACGTTTTTAATGTCGGGGCGCCGACTCCGTGCAGCTCAGAGCTTGATTCGTGACACTTGTAACAGAAATTGGTGCATTTTGACAGTTTAAAAGGCGAAAAGTTGACGGACTTGTTCAGATAAAAAGTAACATGCTAGTTGGAAAAACGCTGCGTGATTGGTTGAATTCAGCTGAGTTAGCTGCTGTGTAACGCTTTCATTGGCTGAGAGACGTGTCAGTCGTGCTGCTCTGTCATTGGTAGATTCAGTCACGTGACCCGGAAATGAAAACTCGTTTTCATAGGGAATTAAAATATGCTTTTTAAAGCTGAAAAGCGCTTTAAAGTTGATTCTGATACGCGGCTCCGTGTCTTCGAAGCATAATCGCTGAAATTTTGCCACGTTTGAGTTTAAAATCCGTCATTAAATGATGTTTTTGAACAACGCTAGCGATGCTAATTTTAAGCTAACAGCTAACGACCGGATGAGTGACGTGTCACATCACTTCCTCCATGTCGGAAATGAGCTCGGTTGCAACCGTAGCCTTCGCTGTGCTTAAAATCACTAAATAAAGCCGCCACATGTCCCAGAAAACTCGTGTTCATGCAAATAGTCGTGCTTGTTGAAACAACGCCAAGTTTAAGCTTTAAAACCGTTCAGAAATGTTGATTTTAACCGAGTTTAGCCGAAGCTAACTTTAAGCTAAGCGGCTAACAACAGGATGTCAACCGAACGTTCACAGGAAGTCGTCATAGACTCCTGCTGGTAGAAAGCTAAACACTGCCCCTCCTGGAGAAACTTGATATCACAGTTTCACTCAGTTTTAGGTTATTTTTGAGTGGAATTAAACGTATTTTCTTTCTGTAAGGCATTTTGAGTTAATAAACGTTCCTCAAAGCTGAATAATCACTGTTATCTTGCATTTAAAAAGTATTTAAGGTATTTATGCAGAACGGCATTTACCAAGAAGCTTTTAATCACTGGTAATTCCTTATAAAAAGGTACAAAATAAAAGTTAGAAACTTTTTAAAAGAATACAGATACAGATATTCACAGGGATAAAAGTTTGCTCATTTGCTGGAGAGATAATACACGTTTAATTGCTAGATCATTAAATAAGAGTAAATATATCAGAAGAGAGAGACTCTTCTGATTTCATCTTACCACCTAAAACAACACATTCTACTATTTAATTTTAAATAGCAGATATTGGCAGGAGGACAGGAGTACAACAGTTTTTCTGAAGAATGACTGATTAATCCTGACACATCATCAATTTTCTTTTCTCTTTTCACCCACCTGGGTTGATGAGTAACTGTTTAAAATAGCGAATTTCTGGAAGTAAACGGTTAAAAAAAACGTTTTAAACTAATGTTGCTGTGAGACTAAAAAGAAAAATTGCAGGTTTATAAAATTCAGTGCTTTAGAGTAAAATACACTAAAAAAGAGCTTGGTAATCTAGTATCTGTTAAGAAATAAGCACATAAAAAGTAACACTGCATAGAAGCATTTACTTAAATATTCATGAATTGGGGTAAAACCTGAACAGGTGCCCACATTTGAATAAGTTGACTTATAACAGTACTTTTGTGTAAACCCAGAGCTTAAAATAGTGTGAAAACTCAATGACACTTGAATACATATATTTACCTGTAAAATATCTGAAGCTTGCAATTGTTTTACCCAGAAAAAGTGCTACACAGTGAATGAACATGACAGGTGTCAGGGAAAAAGATTTTGATCCTTATGAGATGAGGGACTGTTTAGAATATGCGTTAGCGCTGCTGACAGCATCCTTACATCCATATGGCAAACAGGCGGACAGCATGAACCCAAAAGAGTTATTGGACAATCTGATGGAGGTTGCAGAAGGTGTGACCTCTACAGAAATTACAATGTCAAGTTATGAAAAGCTGGCTAGAATTGCAATTTTGCTGAAAGAATCATTCTATGCAGTTGTTAAGAAAGCTGATGACCTTGCACTAAGGTTATACAGTGAAAAAGTGTTTGCTCAGGAAATTGAAGGTCACTTCCTTCAATTTAAAAGTGAACACGGGGTCCTCACAAGAAAACATTATGAACAGATGTTTCAATTACAGCAATATGCACGTGCAGAAGTTGATTCAATGAACAGCAAAATACAATTACTTGAGGCATCACTATCTGCAGCCAGGGATGCTACAGATGTGCTTAAAGCAGAACTTGACGGATGCAAACTGGAAAAGGCGGTATTTCTCCAACAATGTCTGCTTTTACAACGTGAATGTCGGACATCACAGGAACGCCTCAAGGCTTGTGAGGAGGAACTGGCCGCAGCAACAAATAAAAGTTCTGACGTGGGGCGAGTTTGTCTGGAACTCAGAGAAGACCGTGGACAGAGTCCAGGTCACCCACAAACACCTCAGAAAGACGTTGTTGCACCTCCTGCTCGTAATCCACCCACACCTAAAGTGGTAGGAACAGACCTGAACAGGTTTCCTCCACCAAACATGCAACAGAGTGCATGGAAACTTCCTCTTTCAATGGATGTTCTGCTAAAACTCTCAAAATATGTACAACGCTTTGTACCTGGACCGATGGGTTCAACTGGAACAAAAGCATACCTCAGAGATCTCAAATTCAGATTGAAAGGTTATCCTAATGCTACGGTTGAGGATAAGATCAGTCTGATACGGCTCACTTCAGACAGAGAGGTGTTCGCCTTCATCGAGCGTCTACCTGATGCAACGAGAAAGGATTACAACCTTCTGTGTGAGGCTTTGATCAGAGAGTACGACCCCTGCACGGGACCTGCTGGTTTCCCAGCTGCTGACAAGGTCAAGCAGGGAAGGAATGAACATCCAAAAATCTATTACAAAAGAATCTTCCAAGCTTATTTTGGTTACAGAAATGAAACCGGAATGGAGGAAGAAGAAAATTTTAAATATGTTTTCAGCAAAAATCTCCACACTGACATACGCATGTCAGTACAAGTTATGGCAAATTTCAGAGAAAAATCCATAAATGAGATTAAACAGTGTGCTGTGAATGTGTTCGAGGCATGTTCTCATGCTAAGACGCCCATAGAGGTGTTTCCTGGTATAAAGGTTAAACCCCACTCCCTAGAAATGGAAGGAAGGCGTGCGTCGCCACTTCCTCCTAAAACAGGCGAGAAAAGGCAGTATTTTCAAACTAACAAACCACGTAATGAAGGTGCACGCTGGGACAAAAAGGCTCCTCTTTCAGAGGATGGACGTGATCATCGTAAATGGGACATGCGTAGGACGCAAAGATATGGGATCCAAGAGGACCCATATTATCAGGGGAAATCCGAAGAGGAACCCCCAAAAGACGTACCTAACCCTCCCCCACCTCAGACGAAACGGACCGAGGCGATAAAATCACAAAGGTCCCAGGAACAAGGCCCTAAACCTCTGAGCTCGGAAGAGACAGAGGAAATACAAAGGTTTTTAGAAACTTTGATACACGCTGAAATGGGAATCCAACCAGGAGCACAATGTAGTGATCTGATCGCTACTAAATCTGAAGGCGCGAATGACAACATTACAGATGTCGGTGAAACACACCAAGACATTGCTGTTGTTGCCTCCAAGAACCCCTCGTCGGCCGAAGGGGGGGTAAACTCACACACAAACGATGATGAGTCATCGCAAACTGAAAACTCAGAACCTGACTTTCA